>NW_027308469.1:0-103889 GCF_047496885.1 Scyliorhinus torazame
GTAAAAGTGATGCTTTCAGCAGTTTATTGTAATTTATTACTTATTTCCAAGTAAGTTTTTAAATCCCTTACTTTTCTGTGAGATCAAAAAAGAACATGCTTGGAATGTAACATTACTTCCAGTTCTGCACGATAACCTTACTGTTAAAAGTGAATGTGACGCCTTTAAATACTTTTGCACTTTCTTTATGTTATGTGCATAGTGATGGCCAAAGTCAGTATTTCAGGATGCTGGGAAGCCTACACATATATGATGCATCAGCGTAATAGGCCCTTGCTGGTCAGTCTAAGTGTGACAGACCAAGAGTGCATCAGCTTTGCATGTGTTTTAACTCAGCTCCTAACAATTTCAGAGTCAGTTTTTCCTCCAAGACATTGCTTATTATTACCATCAACACTTGCTGTTTGGCGGCACAGTGGTTAGCACTGCTGCCTCACAGCGCCAGAGACCCCAGTTCAATTCCAGCTTTGGGTGATTGTGTGGAGTTTGCACATTCTCCCCGTGTCTGCGTGGGTTTCCTCCTGATGCTCCGATTTCCTCCCACAGTCCAACGATGTGCAGATTAAATGGATTGTCACATCGGGAGCGGAGCTGAGCAGGAGAAATCCGGAGTACAATCTGGGAATGTAAGTGGTATAAAAACCTACCTCAGGGATCTGCAGCCTTCACATCGGGAGCGGAGCTGAGCGGGAGAAATCCGGAGTGCAGTCTGGGAAGGTAAGTTGTATAAAAACTTACCTCAGGGATCTGCGGCCTTCACATCGGGAGCAGAGCTCAGCGGGACAAGTCGGGACTGCAGTCTGGGAATGTAAGTGGCATAAAAACGTACCTCCGGGATCTGCGGCCTTCACATCGGGAGCAGAGCTGAGCAGGAGAAATCCAGACTGCAGTCTGGGAAGGCACTCTGTGCCTGTGTCTGTTTCTGTGACTCTGTTTTCAAATTGTGGGGAGTAAAAAAACTGAGAAGTGGCCTCACAGTAAAGCTGTGACCTGTTTGGCTGGTAGGGAATCTGTGTTAAATTTGAAAGAAAACTTGGAAAAATTAATTAAAACTAATTAATTAACTAGGTAGAGAAGTAACTAAACCTGAGGGCGGAAATTAGTATTTAGTGTTTAATTTTACAGTAGAAATCTAGTGCCAGGGACCATATAGTTAATAGTAACCTAATCTAATAAAAATTGAATAAGTATTTATTTTAAATTAATTACCTAGTGCTTAAATGTCACTCAGCAGGGTGCAGTGCTCTAACTGTGAGATGTGGGAGATCCGCGACACTTCCAGCGTTCTGGCCGACTACATCTGCAGGAAGTGTAACCAATGGCAGCTCCTCACAGACCATGTGGTTCGGCTGGAGCATGCAGGTGGCAGAAAGCGTCATAGATAGGAGTCATAGAGACGTGGTCACACCCAAGACCAGGCAGGCAGACGGGTGACTGCTAGAAAGGGAAGGCAGCCAATGCAGGAATCCTCCGTGGCTGTCCTCCTCTCTCACAGATATATCATTTGGATACTATAGGGGTGGCTAGCCTATCAGGGGAAAACAGCAGCAGCCAGATCAGTGGCACCACGGCTGGCTCTGATGTTTAGCAGAGTGGGTCAAAATGCAGAAGAGCAATAATTATAGGGGACTCTATAGTAAGGGGCACAAATAGGTGCTTCTGTGGACGAGAAAGAGACTCCAGGATGATATGTTGCCTCCCTGGTGCCAGGGTCCAGGATATCTCTGAATGGGTAGGGGGCATTCTGAAGGGAGAGAGTGAACAGGCAGAGGTCGTGGTATAAAGATAGATGGGTGACAGTGAGAGGAGCTGGGACGAAGCAGTCAGTACAGGGATCCCCTGTGGTTGTTCCCCTTAGTAACAAGTGTACCGCTGTGGATACTGTTGGGGAGGGGGACTTACCAGGGGTAAGCCATGGGGTACAGGTCTCTGACACAGAGTCTGTCCCTGTTGCTCAGAAGGGAAGGGGGAGAGGAGTAGAGCATTAGTCATTGGAGACTCCATAGTTAGGGGGATAGATAGGAGATTCTGTGGGATCGAGAGAGACTCGCGGTTGGTGTGTTGCCTCCCAGGTGCCAGGGTGCGTGATGTCTCGGATCGTGTTTTCGGGATCCTTAAAGGGGAGGGGGAGCAGCCCCAAGTCGTGGTCCACATAGGTACCAATGACATAGGTAGGAAAAGGGATAGGGATGTAAGGCAGGAATTCAGGGAGCTAGGGTGGAAACTTAGATCTAGGACAAACAGAGTTATTATCTCTGGGATGTTACCCGTGCCACGTGATAGCGAGACGAGGAATAGGGAGAGAGAAGAGTTGTAGATGTGGCTACAGGGATGGTGCAGGAGGGAGGGTTTCAGATTTCTGGATAATTGGGGTTCATTCTGGGGTCGGTGGGACCTCTACAAACGGGATGGTCTACACCTGGACCAGAGGGGTACCAATATCCTGGGGGGGAAATTTGCTAACGCTCTTCAGGAGGGTTTAAACTAGTTCAGCAGGGGCTTGGGAACCTGAATGGTAGCTCCCGTATACAGGAAGTTGAGAGGAGTGAGGTCATGAGTAAGGTTTCAAAGTTGCAGGAGTGTACCGGCAGGCAGGAAGGTGGTTTAAAGTGTGTCTTCTTCAATGCCAGGAGCCACCGGAATAATGTGGGTGAACTTGCGGCATGGGTTGGTACCTGGGACTTCGATGTTGTGGCCATTTCGGAGACATGGATAGAGCAGGGACAGGAATGGTTGTTGCAGGTGCCGGGGTTTGGATATTTCAATAAGCTCAGGGAAGATGGTAAACGAGGAGAAGGGGTGGCATTGTTAGTCAAGGACAGTATTACGGTGGCAGAAAGGACGTTTGATGAGGACTCGTCCACTGAGGTAGTATGGGCTGAGGTTAGAAACAGGAAAGGAGAGGTCACTCTGTTAGGGGTTTTCTATAGGCCTCTGAAAAGTTCTAGAGATGTAGAGGAAAGGATTGCAAAGATGATTCTGGATAGGAGCGAAAGCAACAGGGTAGTTGTTATGGGGGACTTTAACTTTCCAAATATTGACTGGAAACGCTATAGTTCGAGTATTTTAGATGGGTCTGTTTTTGTCCAATGTGTGCAAGAGGGTTTCCTGACAAAGTATGTAGATAGGCCAACGAGAGGTGAGGCCATATTGGATTTGGTACTGGGTAATGAACCAGGACAGGTGTTAGATTTGGAGGTAGGTGAGCACTTTGGTGATAGTGACCACAATTCGATTAAGTTTACTTTAGTGATGGAAAGGGATAGGTATATACCGCAGGGCAAGAGTTATATCTGGGGAAAGACAATTATGATGCGATGAGGCAAGACTTAGGATGCATCGGAAGGAGAGGAAAACTGCAGGGGATGGGCACAATGGAAATGTGGAGTTTGTTCAAGGAACAGCTACTGCGTGTCCTTGATAAGTATGTACCTGTCAGGCAGGGAGGAAGTGTTCGAGCAAGGGAACCATGGTTTACGAAAGCAGTCGAAACATTTGTCAAGAGGAAGAAGGAGGCTTATGTAAAGATGAGACATGAAGGTTCAGTTAGGGCGCTCGAGAGTTACAAGTTAGCTAGGAAGGACCTAAAGAGAGAGCTAAGAAGAGCCAGGAGGGGACATGAGAAGTCTTTGGCAGGTATGCTCAAGGATAACCCTAAAGCTTTCTATAGATATGTCAGGAATAAACAAATGACTAGGGTAAGAGTAGGGCCAGTCAAGGACAGTAGTGGGAAGTTGTGCATGGAGTCCGAGAGATAGGAGAGGTGCTAAATGAATATTTTTCATCAGTATTCACACAGGAAAAAGACAATGTTGTCGAGGAGAATACTGAGATTCAGGCTACTAGACTAGAAGGGCTTGAGGTTCATAAGGAGGAGGTGTTAGCAATTCTGGAAAGTGTGAAAATAGATAAGTCTCCTGGGCCGGATGGGATTTATCCTAGGATTCTCTGGGAAGCTAGGAAGGAGATTGCTGAGCCTTTGGCTTTGATCTTTAAGTCATTTTTGTCTACAGGAATAGTGCCAGAAGACTGGAGGATAGAAAATGTTGTCCCCTTGTTCAAGAAGGGGATAGAGACAACCCCGGTAACTATATATCAGTGAGCCCTACTTCTGTTGTGGGCAAAATCTTGGAACGGTTTATAAGAGATAGAATGTATAATCATCTGGAAAGGAATAATTTGATTAGAGATAGTCAACACGGTTTTGTGAGGGGTAGGTCATGCCTCACAAACCTTATAGAGTTCTTTGAGAAGGTGACCAAACAGGTGGATGAGGGTAAAGCAGTTGATGTGGTGTGTATGGATTTCAGTTAAGCGTTTGATAAGGTTCCCCACGGTAGGCTATTGCAGAAAATACGGAGGCATGGGATTCAGGATGATTTAGCAGTTTGGATCAGAAATTGGCTAGTTGGAAGAATACAAAGGGTGGTGGTTGATAGGAAATGTTCAGACTGGAGTCCAGTTACTAGTGGACCTACAAGGATCTGTTTTGGGACCACTGCTGTTTGTCATTTTTATAAATGACCTGGAGCAGGGTGTAGAAGGATGGGTGAGTAAATTTGCAGATGACACTAAAGTCGGTGGAGTTGTGGACAGTGCTGAAGGATGTTACAAGTGACAGAGGGACATAGATAAGCTGCAGCGCTGGGCTGAGAGGTGGCAAATGGAGTTTAATGCAGATAAGTGTGAGGTGATGCATTTTGGAAGGAATAACAGGAAGACAGAGTACTGGGCTAATGGTAAGATTCTTGGCAGCGTGGATGAGCAGAGAGGTCTCGGTGTCCATGTACATAGATCCCTGAAAGTTGCCACCCAGGTTGAGAGGGTTATTAAGAAGGCGTACGGTGTGTTAGCTTTTATTGGTAGAGGGATTGAGTTTCGGAGCCATGAGGTCATGTTGCAGCTGTACAAAACTCTGGTGCGGCCCCATTTGGAGTATTGCGTGTAATTCTGGTCGCCGCATTATAGGAAGGATGTGGAAGCATTGGAAAGGGTGCAGAGGAGATTTACCAGAATGTTGCCTGGTATGGAGGGAAGATCTTATGAAGAAAGGCTGAGGGACTTGAGGCTGTTTTCGTTAGAGAGAAGAAGGTTAAGAGGTGACTTAATTGAGGCACACAAAATGATCAGAGGATTGGATAGGGTGGACAGTGAGAGTCTTTTTCCTCGGATGGTGATGTCTAGCATGAGGGGGACATAGCTTTAAATTGAGGGGAGATAGATATAGGACAGATGTCAGAGGTAGGTTCTTTACTCAGAGAGTAGTAAGGGCGTGGAATGCCCTGCCTGCAACAGTAATGGACTCACCAACACTAAGGGCATTCAAATGGCCATTGGATAGACATATGGACGATAAGGGAATAGTGTAGATGGGCTTTAGAGTGGTTTCACAGGTCGGCGCAACATCGAAGGCCGAAGGGCCTGTACTGCGCTGTAATGTTCTATGTTCTATGTTCTAAGTCACAGGATAAGACAAGAGGAGAAATCGGAGAGTGAAGATGAAGTTGAAGTGCAATTATCAGAAACGATTTTTGATCAGATGGTTGAAAAAGAACAAGAGCAGGTGGAGGATGAGGCGGATATTTTTAGTTCAGGAAAATTGTCAGAGTTACAACAGAAAGATGTAGAAACAAAACAGATATATCAGTAAGCATATACGGAAGAGGAATCTGAGAGCATACCGTGTTATTACCGTAAAAATTATGTCTTGATGAGAAAACGGATACCTGTACATATGCAGGCGGATGAAAAGTGGGCAGATGTTCATCAAGTAGTATTGCCAGTAGGGTATAGAAAGGAAGTGTTGCGAGTTGCACATGAGGTACCAGTGGGAGGTCATTTGGGAATAAGGAAAACTCAAGCTAAAATCCAGAAAGATGTTTATTGGCCTGGACTACATAAAGATGTAGTTAAATTTTGTCAATCATGTCACACATGTCAAGTGACAGGGAAACCTCAAGCAGTAATAAAACCAGCACCCTTATTACCCATTCCAGCATTTGAGGAACCTTTTACCAAGGGTCCTAATCGATTGTGTAGGACTGCTTCCTAAAACAAAAAGTGGGAATCAATATCTTTTGACTGTAATGGATGTGTCGACTAGGTTTCCAGAGGCCATTCCAGTACGTAATATTACAGCTAAAAGGATTGTGGAGGAGTTACTTAAATTCTTTACTAGATATGGACTACCCACAGAAATTCAATCGGATCAAGGAACAAATTTTACTTCAAAGTTATTCAAAGACGTTATAGATAGCTCAGGAATAAAACAATTTAAATCAACTGCGTACCATCCAGAATCGCAGGGAGCGTTAGAAAGGTGGCATCAGACATTAAAGACAATGTTGAGGGTGTATTGTCAAGATTATCCAGAGGATTGGGATAAAGGAATCCCATTCGTATAGTTTGCAATTAGGGATGCACCGAATGAGTCAACCAAATTTAGTCCTCTTGAACTAATTTTTGGTCATGAGGTAAGAGGACCACTTAAATTGATTAAGGAAAAATTGGTGGGTGAGAAATCGGAAATTACAGTATTGGATTACGTGTCAAATTTTAGGGAACGATTAAATAGAGCAGGTGAATTGGCTAGACAACATTTGAAAGTTGAACAAAATGTGATGAAACGGGTAGTGGACAAGAAATCCAAAGTTCGTAGTTTTGCCAGTGGAGATAAAGTTTTAGTATTGTTACCAGTGGTAGGCGAGCCTTTAAAAGCTAGGTTTTGTGGACCGTATCAGATTGAAAGGAAATTAAGTAAAGTGAATTATGTGGTTAAAAACACCAGATAGAAGGAAGACTCACCGAGTGTGTCATGTGAATATGCTTAAAAGGTACTTTGAAAGGGAAGGAGAGAAAAAGGAGGTTTTAATGATTCTAACTGAAAGTGACGAACCAAATCCAGATGACTGAATTTGACATACCTCAAATTAAATTGGAAAATGAGGATGTTCTAAAAAATTGGGATGAATTGTTAAGTTACCTTCCAAAGGTAAAACAAACTGACCTGAAAGAGTTATTTTTTTAAAATAATTTTTATTAAAGGTTTTCATAAAATATCAATTACAAAATGAGAAAGAAAAAGCAACCCAACAGTGTTAAGTACAAAACACAATCTAAAAAAGCAACCCCCCAAACCCCTCCCCCTGTATATAAATAATAAATTAACATTAACACCCCGACTTAACACGACAGGTATATACATCCCCTCAGACCCTCCAGTGAAAATAACATAAACAAAAATAAAGTAACCCCCCCCCCCCCCCCCCCCGAGCTGCTGCTGCCATTAACCAATGTCTATCGTTCTGCCAGAAAGTCTAAGAACGGTTGCCACTGCCTAAAGAACCCTTGTACCGACCCTCTCAAGGTGAATTTCACCCTCTCCCAATTTAATGAACCCTGCCATAGCGCTGATCCAGGATTCCACGCTTGGGGGCCTCGCATTTTTCCACTGAAGGAGAATCCTTCGCCAGGGACGCAAAGGACAGAATTCCGGACTCTTTTGCCTCCTGCACTCCCGGCTCCTCTGCACCCCAAATATTGCGAGCCCCCAGCCCGGTTTGACCCTGGATCCTACCACCCTCGACACCATCCTTGCCACGCCCTTCCACAATTCCTCCAGCGCTGGGCATGCCCAGAACATATGGGTGTGATTTGCTGGGCTTCCTGAGCACCTAACACACCTGTCCTCACCCCCAAAGAACCGGCTCATCCTTGTCCCGGTCATGTGTGCCCTGTGCAGCACCTTAAACCGTATGAGGCTGAGCCTCGCGCACGAAGAGGAAGAGTTCACCCTCCTTAGGGCATCTGCCCACGTTCCCTCTTCGATCTCCTCTCCCAACTCCTCCTCCCACTTACCTTTCAACTCCACCACCGAGGCCTCCTCCTCCTCCTGCATCACCTAGTAAGTTTCCGAGATCTTCCCCACTCCCACCCAACCCCCCCGAAAGCACCCTGTCCTGTACTGTGTGTGGCAGTAGCCGCGGGAATTCCACCATCTGCCGTCTGGCAAACGCTCTTACCTGGACGTACCTGAAGGTGTTCCCCAGGGGTAGCCCTCCAGCTCACCCAAGCTCGCGAACTTCCCGTCCACAAACAGGTCCCCCAACTTTCGTATCCCTGCCCTGTGCCACCCCAAATACCCTCCACCTATTCTTCCTGGGGCGAACCGGTGGTTCCCCCGTAATGGGGTCCACGCCGAGGCCCCAACTTCCCCCTATGCCGCCTCCACTGCCCCCAAATTCTGAGGGCCGCCACCACCACCGGGCTCGTGGTATACCTCCTTGGAGGGAGCGGCAGCGGCGCCATTACCAGCGCCCCCAGACTCGTACCCACACAGGACGCCGTCTCCAGCCTCTTCCATGCAGCCCCCTCCATCACCTACTTGCGCACCATCATCGCATTGGCGGCCCAGCAGTACCCACAGAGGTTGGTCAGCGCCAGCCCCCCCCCATCTCTACTCCGCTCTAGGAACATCCTTCTCACCCTCGGAGTCCCTCGCGCCCACACAAACTCCATTATACTCCTGTTAACCCGCCTGAAAAAAGCTTTTGGGATAAACACGGGGCGGCACTGGAACAGGAACAAAAACCTTGGGAGCACCGTCATTTTGATTGACTGCACCCTACCCGCCAAGGACAGCGGCAACGCGTCCCACCTCTTGAACTCCTCCTCCATTTGCTCCACCAGCCTTGTAAAGTTAAGCCTATGCAGGGCCCCCCAGCTCCTGGCCACCTGGACCCCCAAATATCGGAAACTCCTCTCCGCCCTTTTTAGTGGGAGCTCGCCAATCCCCCTCTCCTGGTCCCCTAGCTGAACTACGAACAGCTCGCTCTTCCCCATATTGAGCTTGTACCCCGAAAAGTCCCCGACTTCCCTAAGGATCCTCATTACCTCTGGCATTCCTCCCTCCGGGTCTGTCACATACAGCAGCAGGTCGTCCGCAAAAAGCGACACCCTATGCTCCTTCCCACCCCGCACCAAACCCCTCCAGTTCCTCGACTCTCTCAGTGCCATAGCCAGGGGTTCAATCGCCAGTGCGAAGAGCAGGGGGGACAGGAGACACCCCTGTCTCGTCCCTCGGTGCAACCGAAAGTACTCAGACCTCCTCCTATTTGTGGCCACACTCGCCATCGGGACCTCATACAACAGCCTAACCCACCTGACAAACCCCTCCCCAAACCCGAACCTCTTCAGCACCTCCCACAGGTACCCCCACTCTACCCTATCGAAGGCTTTCTCAGCATCCATCGCCACCACTATCTCCGCCTCCCCCTCCCTCGATGGCATCATGATAACGTTCCAAAACCTCCGCACATTCGCGTTCAACTGTCTCCCCTTTACAAACCCCGTCTGGTCTTCATGGATGATCTGCGGCACACAATCCTCAATCCTCGTGGCTAAGACCTTCGCCAGCACCTTGGCATCTACATTTAGCAAGGAAATCGGTCTGTAAGACCCACATTGCAGGGGATCCTTGTCCCGCTTCAGGATCAAGGAGATCAGTGCCCGGGACATCGTCGGGGGTAAAGCCCCCCCACTCCCTTGCCTCTTTAAAGGTCCTAACTAACAGGTCCATATATTGTTTATAGAACTCAACCGGGAAACCGTCCGGCCCCAGTTCCTTCTCCACCTGCATGCTTCCTATCCCTTTGATCAGCTCCTCCAGCCCAACCGGGGCCCCCAGACCTGCCACCAGTCCCTCTTCCACCTTTGGAAACCTCAATTGGTCCAGGAAACGGCCCATCCCTCCCTCCTCCCGTGGGGGCTCGGATCGGTACAATTCCTCGTAGAAGTCCCTGAAGACCCCATTGATGCCAACCCCACTCCGCACCACGCTCCCTCCTCTGTCCTTAACTCCCCCGATCTCCCTAGCTGCATCCCGCTTCCGAAGCTGATGCGCCAGCATTCGGCTTGCCTTTTCCCCATACTCGTAGACCGCCCCCTGGGCCTTCCTCCACTGCACCTCCGCCTTCCTGGTGGTCACCAGGTCGAATTTGGCCTGGAGGCTGCACCTCTTCCTCAACAATCCTTCCTCAGGCTCTTCCGCATACCTCCTGTCTACCCTCACCATCTCCCCCACCAGCCTCTCCCTCTCCCCCCGCTCCCTCCGCTCCTTGTGGGCCCTAATGGAGATCAGCTCTCCCCTCACCACCGCCTTCAGTGCCTCCCATACCATCCCCGTTGTTGTTGGTCTTCAAGTACCTCTCTATACTTCCTCGGACCCGCTCGCTCACCTCCTCGTCCGGCAACAGCCCCACCTCCAAGCGCCACAGCGGGCGCTAGTCCCTCTCCTCCCCCATCTCCAAGTCCACCCAATGCGGGGTGTGGTCCGAAATGGCTATTGCCGAATACTGAGTATCCTCTACTCTCGCTATCAGCGCCTACTCAAAATGAAAAAGTCAATTCGAGAATAAGCCTTATGGACATGTGAGAAGAATGAAAATTCCCTAGCCCCCGGCCTTGCAAATCTCCAAGGGTCCACCCCTCCCATTTGGTCCATAAATCCCCTCAGCACTCTAGCCGCTGCCAGCTTCCTACCCGTCCTAGACCTGGAGCGATCCAGTGCCGGATCCAACACCGTGTTAAAGTCTCCCCCCATTATCAGGCCCCCCACTTCCAAGTCTGGGATCCGACCCAACATACGCCGCATAAAACCCGCATCGTCCCAGTTCGGAGCATACACATTGACCAGTACCACCCTCTCTCCCTGCAACTTACTACTTACCATTATGTACCTACCGCCATTATCTGCCACAATGCTCGACGCCTCGAATGACACCTTCTTTCCCACCAAGATCGCCACCCCTCGATTTTTGGCATCTAGCCCCGAGTGAAACACCTGACCTACCCACCCTTTCCTCAACCTTACCTGGTCTGCTACCTTCAGGTGTCTCTCCTGGAGCATAACCACATCCGCCTTGAGCCCCTTCAGGTGCGCGAACACGCGGGCCCGCTTAACCGGCCCATTCAGTCCCCTTACATTCCAGGTTATCAGCCGGATCAGGGGGCTACCCGCCCCCCTCCCCCATTGACTAGCCATGACCCCTCCTCGGCCAGCCACGCGCCCGCACCCCACACCCGGCACGTTCCCCACAGCGGCATACCCCCGTCTCGGACCCCCACCCCCCCACGCTCCAGCTCCTCCTTGACCTTAGCAGCAGCAACTCGATTCAATAGGACCCATCCGAGCTGGTTTACTCCCCCCATTGCACTTCCGCAAGTCAGCTGACTCCTGCTGACCCCAGCCATTCCCGCCTCCCCTTCGACTCCTCCCATTGTGTGGCACACCCTCCTCTCCCGCTCCCCATCCACAGGCTGTCCCCCTCCCCCCTCCGTTCTGAGCGCGGGAAACAATCCTCACTTCCCCGCCCCGGCCCCGCCCCCCCCGAGTCTTCGGCGTGGGAAAAAGCCCATGCTTTCCACCTACCAGGCCCCGCCACCAACCAAAACAGTGCCCAAACCGCCCCATCCACCCTCCCCAACCCGAAAGAGAAAAACACAGAGAAAAAGAAACCCAAAACAATGCAAAGGCTCCCCCCCGAACAAAAAATAGGCATAACATATCCACCGCAGTCCCCAATCGCCCATCCCGACCCTTAGTCTGTGTCCAGCTTCTCGGCATGAACAAAGGCCCACGCCTCCTCCGGAGACTCAAAATAATGGTGCCGGTCCTTGCAGGTAACCCACAGTCGCGCCGGCTGCAACATGCCAAACTTCACCCCTTTCCTGTGCAGCACCGCCTTCGCTCGATTGTACCCGGCCCGCCTCTTCGCCACCTCCACACTCCAGTCCTGGTATATTCGAACCTCTGCGTTCTCCCAGCTGCTGCTCCTCTCCATCTTGGCCCACCTGAGCACACACTCCCAATCGACGAACTGATGGAACCGCACCAGCACCGCCCGCGGAGGCCCGTTTGCCATGGGCCTCCTCGCCAACACTCTATGGGCCCTTCCAGCTCCAGGGGCCCCTGGAAGCACCCCACTCCCATCAGCGAGTTCAACATGGTGACCACATGGGCCCCTCCGGGAGGCCCAGAATCTGCAGATTCTTCCGCCTCGACCGATTCTCCATCTCCTCGAACCGCTCCTGTCATTTCTTGTGGAGCGCCTCGTGCGCCTCCACCTTTACCGCCAGGCCTAAGATCTCGTCCTCATTGTCAGAGATCTTTTGTCGAGCCTCGCAGATCGCCACCCCCTGGGCCGTCTGTGTCTCCAGCAGCTTATCAATAGAAGCCTTCATCAGCTCTAGCAGGTCCGTTTTAATCTCTCTGAGGCAGCGCTGGATACCCTCCTGTTGCTCCTCCGCCCACTGCCTCCACACTGCCTGGTCTCCGCCCGCCGCCATTTTGTCCTTCTTCCCTCCCTTGTTCGGGTCCACCACTACCTTTTTTGTCGCCCCGCTCCTAGCTAAAGCCATATACTGATGGGGAGCTATTATTAACTCCATCCCACACCAGGAAACGTCGCTAAAGTGCCGTTGGGGGCCCTGAAAAGAGCCCAAAAGTCAGTTTTTGCGGGGGCCGCCAAAATTGCGACTTAGCTCCGCATACCCGCAACCGGAAGTCTCGAGAGGGAATCCTTTTGGCAGTGTTCGCTTCACCAATCTGCCCCAAAAAGTCTGTGGAAACTCCTGAAAAAGGTCTGAGAGTCCGTTCCAGACGGGAGCTGCTGAATGTGCGATCTACTCCTCCATGGCCGCCCCCGGAAGCTTCGTCCCCGCTTCTTCAATGGCCTTGGTGAGATCTTTTCACAGTTGTTCCCTCTGCTGCTTGAATTCATCTTTAATAAAGGCCTTCAAGTCAGCTTGAAGCGTTTAAACTTGCCCTTCCCCCACCTGCATGCTGGAAGAGGCTTTTGTCTTTCCTGCAGCTCCAGCCAAATCTTTTACTGTTTCTGCTGGGTCTGGTAACCAAGAGACATACCATTCCTGGGGGACACTGTCAGGGGAATGTTGCAGTCTTCTTCCCACACCGGGAAATGTCGAAAAAGTGCCATTGGGGGCCCTGTAAAGAGCCCAAAAGTCCATTCCAAGCGGGAGCTGCCGAACATGCGACTTAGCTCTGCATAGCCGCAACCGGAAGTCCTGAATGGTTATTCATATCACATGGGCAAGTTTGTAGAGATAAATTGGGAAGTACTAAAATGGCTATACATGATGTAGATGTGGGAAATGCTGTTCCTATCAAACAACATCCATATAGACTTAATCCTTTAAAATTGGCACAGGTTAACAGAGAGATTGAGAGTATGCTTAAAAATGGCATAATTGAAGTGGGTTGCGGCCAATGGAGCTCACCCATAGTGATGGTACCTAGACCAGATGGTACCCAACGGTTGTGTGTGGACTATAGAAAGGTGAATGCAGTTACAAGAACGGACTCTTATCCTGTCCCACCATTGAAGGATTGCATGGAGAAAGTGGGACAATCTGCTTTTATTTCCAACTTCCAGACATGGAAAGAACATTTAAAACATTGTATGGAGTTCTTCAATCGACTTCAGGAGGCGGGTTTGGTGATGAACCTAGCCGAAAGTGAATTTGGAAAAGCCGGAATCACTTTCCTTGCGGAGTTTCCGTTGTCCTCAAGACGAAGGGAAATAATACGATTTCTTAGCATGAGTGGATTTGTTCGAACAGCTGTGCAAAAGTTTTGTGGCGTGATTACTCCACTGATAGAATTGCTAAAGAAACGTAACAAATGTCAATGGACAGCGGACTTTCGACAGGCGTTTGACTGCCTGAAAGCTGTGATAACCAATGCTCCTGTATTGGGGAATTGCAAGGGACTCTGTGGTCAGATTGAACTAAAGTATCTGATTCTAAGGAGAAATGCCGAGGAGTAGAGGAATGGATGGATCGTGCAGAGACTTTGTTCAAAGAGACTGTCAATCGAGAAGGATTTCAGTTGGAGGAAGAAGAACAAAGAAAAATGGACTATATTGTTATACCTGTTTGCGTGTGTTTTTTTTTTTAAACAAAAAGGTATATTTACTGTGTACATTTCTTAGTGGATGGTGCAAAAGTGAAAAATGAACCCATCTTGAAGTTGATGGTTTATTTTTTAAGCAATGTACCTTTAAGAAAACAGTGATGTCATAGAGTGGGTGGAGCTCAGCTCAGGTCAGCCATTTTGCAGTTTTGAAAAGTGCCTGGCTGGTTTTGCTGAGAGCAGTTTAAAAATGTCTGGCTGTTTTGCTGTGAGCTGATTAAAAGGAGAAAGCCAGTTTGAGACAGCAGCTTGGGTGTGTCTGTATGTGCCCAGAGAGTTTGCAGGAAGAAAGCAAGGTGCTGGAGCTGAAGTCACCCAAGCTAGTATATCTCTGCCATTCTACAGAAAATATATATATCATTTAACCTGATGTGATTTTGTTTAAAGGTGATAAGTCTCTTGGAAGTTTGAAGGAACATTTTGAGGAATTATTTACTGTTGCAACATTTTCTGAGTTATCTTTAAAGTAAGGGGTGTTAAGAGATCCAATGTTTAATTAAGATGTTAAGTTGAGTTCATGGAATAAACATTGTTTTGTGTTTAAAAACCCACGTGTCCATAATTGTAATCCCACACCGAGGGAAAAGCCGCGTGCTCGGAAAAGTAACAAATACATTAAAGGGAGAGGTTGGTTGAACTCCATGATACATTTTGGGGTTCTGAAAACACCTCGCCCATAACACACCCCACCATCCCGCCTCCCGTTCCCCAACTCCCCAACCTACTTTTTTACCCCCCCACCCCCCCTTCCATTGCTGACATCATAACTATTTTCGAAGAAGTCGATGAATGGCTGTCATGTCCGGGCAAACCCCTCCAAAGACGCTCTCAAGACAAACTTAATCTTTTCCAGCCTGAGGAACTCTGCCCGGTCGCTCACACAACCCCCCAATTCCAGCGGTTCCGAGTCCCGCCATTGCAATAAGATCCGTCTCTGGGCTACCAGGGAGGTAAAGGCCAAGACACCGGCCTCTCTCTCTCCCTGGGCTCCCTTAGTCTTCTGACATTCCAAAGATCGGCACTTCTGGACTCAACACCATCCTCACCCTCAACACCTCCGACATGACGTCGCGCGAACCCCTGCTAGAATCCCCCCAGCTCCGGGCAGGCCCAAAACATGTGGACATGATTCGCTCCGCTCACACCTATCTTCCACCCCTTCAAAAAGTCTGCTCATCCTGAGCACAGTCATATGTGCCTTGTGAACCACCTTGAACTGAATAAGGCTAAGCCTAGCACACAAAGAGGATGCGTTCACCCTCCTCAAAGCCTCCTCCCACAACCCAGCCTCCACCTCCCTCCCTAACTCTTCCTCCCACTTACACTTCACAGCCCTATCAAGGCTCCCTCCCAATCCATTAACTCCTTATAAATTTCCAACACTACCCTCCCCAACCACTGTTTTTGACACCACCTGGTCCTGTAACCCATGGGGCAATGAACAATAATTACGGCAAGTTTCGGGAACCTTGGATGATGAGAGATATTGTGAGTCTCGTCAAAAAGAAAAGGGAAGCATTTGTAAGGGCTAGAAGGCTAAGAACAGACGAAGTCTGTGAGGAATATAAGGAAAGTAGGAAGGAACTTAAGAAAAGAGTCAGGAGGGCTAAAAGAGGTCACAAAAAGTCATTGGCAAACAGGATTAAGGAAAATGCCAAGGCTTTTTATACATATATAAAAAGCAAGAAGGTAGCCAAGGAAAGGGTTGGCTCACTGAAGGACAGGGGAGGGAATCTATGCATGGAGCCAGAGGAAATGGGCGAGGTACTAAATTAGTACTTTACATCTGTATTCACCAAAGAGAAGGTGTTGGTGAATGTTGAGTCTGGGGAAGGATGTGTAGATAGTCTGGGTTACATTGAGATCCAAAAAGAGGAGATGTTGGGCGTCTTGAAAAACATTAAAGTAGATAAGTCCTCAGGGCCTGATGGGATCTACCCCAGAATACTGAAGGAGGCAAGAGAGGAAATTTCTGGGGTCTTGACAGGAATCTTTGTATCCTCACTGGCTACAGGTGAGATCCCAAAGGACTGAAGAATAGCCAATGTTGTTCCTTTGTTCGGAAGGATAATCCAGGGAATTATAGGCCGGTGAGCTTTACATCAGTGGTAGGGAAATTATTGGAGAGAATTCTTTGAGACAGGATTTACTCCCATTTGGAAACGAGTGGACGTATCAGTGAGAGGCAGCATGGTTTTGTGAAGGGGAGGTCGTGTCTCACTAACCTGATCGAGTTTTTCGAGGAAATGATTAGGGCTATATCCTACCCTCATGCCGAGCCACTTGGATTTCCCGGACAGAAGGGAAAAATGGACACAATGAAGCACATATCACTACAAGACAGCAAACTATTGTAATTCTCAATGCCTGTTTTAGGTGTCTGGAAGGGGAGCCTGACATACAAGATTTTCAAGAATTGTTTGTATCTTATTCTGCATTATATAACAATTAAATTAACCTTTCTTCCTGGAATTTGAAAGAGATGATAACCAACCTGCCCTTGAAACCTCATCTGCATGTGCAGTGTGCAGTGCCCACTTTGTATGCGCACTCAGAATGTTCAGCTTTGCTGATCCTTTTCAGGAGAACTTTTCCCTTGGAGGGAAAGAGGATAATGTTACGGGTTTGTGAGTGGCATTGATCCGTGCTCCAAAAAACTGCATGCGTCCTGTAATGATGAGAGGTGCATTGAGGGCGATGAGAGGGTGGCACAGTGGTTAGCACTGTTGCTTCACAGCGCCAGGTTCCCAGGCTCGATTCCCAGCTTGGGTCACTGTCTGTGTGGAGTCTGCACGTTCTCCCCGTGTCTGCATGGGTTTCCTCCGGGTGCTCCCGTTTCCTCCCACAAGTCCTGAAAGGCGTGCTTGTTAGGTGAATTGGACATCCTGAATTCTTTCTCAGTGTACCCGAACAGGCGCACGAGTGTGGTGACTTGGGGATTTTCACAGTAAGTTCATTGTAGTGTTAATGTAAGCCTACTTGTGACACTAATAAAGATTATTATCATTGTCTCTTTTTTATTATTATTAGTACATTCTTTCATGAAATGTGGGCATCGATGGTAAGGGCAGCATTTATTGCCCACCTCTAATTGCCATTGAACTTAGGCCAGTTCACACCACCATTTTAAGGGGAAACCACATTACTGTGACTCTGGAAACACATTTAGGCCAGACCATGTAAGGACAACAGGTTCCCTTCCCTAAAGAGTATTAGTGAGCCAGATGTTTTTTTTACAACAATCAGTTTTTGATTCTGGAGAACCATGGAGCCAGTCGAGCTGGCATTCCTTTGATTGTGATCGAGCAGCTGGAATGTGCCACCAGCCGTAGCCAGGAGCAGGGCCCTGCAGGAAAGTGGGAGGCAGGGCCCGTTGATCTTCCTGGAGCAGGGCCAAAGATCGCAGAGCCTCGGAGGAGATGCTAACAGCCACAGGTAGAACTTCCTACCTCCTGAAGTCAGAGGTCCAGTGTCGGAGAAGACTGTGTCGGTCCCAGGGGATGGTAGATCACCTGTGCCAGCTAATGCAAGAATTGCCACCCATTGCCAATAGCCCTGAAAGTCACTGTCACTCTGAACTTTTATGCCAGCAGCTTGCTTCAGGGCTGCATTGGTGACCTGTGTGGCATCTCCCAGTCTGCCGTGCACAAGTGTTTAAGGGAGGTCACAGATGCACAATTTGCGAAGGCCCACCTGTACATCAACTTAGACCAGGTCCAGGTTGTCATAATATACACCAGTATTTCATGGTGCAGACACACACACTGATGGACACAGAGCAAGACCAATCAACACACACAACACCGCAGCCAATCACCAGTTAGAGCACACTCACTATATAGACAGAGGGCATCAGAGTTCCCGCTCATTCGGGATGCAGCCTCTCAGAAGGACAGAGCTTACAGCTTACAACACAGATCTTCACCATGTGCTGAGTGCATAGATTGGTTCGGACAGGCATAGGTCTTTAGTTTAATCTAACATCGTGTTAACCCACAGTGAAAGTATGTTCAACAGTTTCTAACTTAATAAATTAGTGTTGTACTATTTTCGGGTTGTGGGCCTGTATGTGTTCCACGGATCCAAAGCACCCAACACATCATGGTACCAGTAGTTGAGGGATGTTAGAGCTTCTTAGACCTACCTGCAAGTGATCTGCCTTCCACCAGCATACAGCCATCCTGCGAAATGGACAGCGTCCGCCCGCCGCCGCTGCTCCGCATCACTGGTAACTTAGGGGCCAACTGGAAGATATTCAAACAACGCTTCCAGCTCTACCTTGAAGCCACAGACCGGGGCGCTGCCTCAGACACCAGGAAGATCGCTCTCTTCCTATCCACAGCCAGGGAACATGCCATCCACATTTTCAATTCTCTCAACTTTGCTGATGGTGAAGATAAATCAAAATTCAAGACGGTCCTCCTTAAGTTGGACAGTCACTGCGACATCGAGGTGAATGAAAGTTTTGAGCGCTATGTATTCCAACAGCGTTTGCAGGGTAAGGATGAACCTTTCCAGTCCTTTCTCACCCACCTCCACATCCTTGCGCAGTCCTGTAATTACGGGTCCACCTCCGACTACATGATAGGCGACCAGATTGTTTTCGGTGTTCAGTCGGACCCCCTACACCAGCAGCTCCTCAAGGTAAAGCAGCTCACCCTAGCGATTGCCATCGAGACCTGTGTGCTACATGAACACGCCACTAGTCGGTATTCCCACATCCAAGCGGCTGAAACAGCGCGGCAAGGTCCCCACGAGGCAGAACGGGTCCAAGCAATCGAGCAACTCCAGGACCTCAGCCTGGATGAGGGCGGCCATTTCGAGCGCTTTTCGCAGACTCCCGTGCTTGTGCGCACCGAACGAGGGGACGGCGACGCCGACGAACGTACTGCACAGGCGCGCACCACGTACGACCGCACCGCGCATGCGTGGTGGTGCAGCGAACGTACTGACACTACAACGTACAGCAACTGTGGCTCCGCCCACTTAAAGCGGCAATGTCCTGCCAAATCCCAACGATGCCTGCGATGTGGCAAACTTGGCCACTATGCTGCTTTATGCAGATCAGCTCAGCCTGCCAACTCTCGTCGCTCCAGCCAGACTCGCAGGAAATGTCCGGGCCATTCAACCCACGGTCACCGAGCCCGATTCGGACCTGCTACCCGATATTGACACCGAGGACCCGAAGGCGCCATTTCGAGTCGGTATCATTACAAAAAACAGGGTGTCCCTGAAGCAAAGAATCCAGCCTCTATCGGTATACAGCATCGATCTGGACGATGAGTGGTGTGCCACCCTTACGGTCAACCGGTCCCAAATACGATTCCGCCTGGACACTGGTGCCTCCGCCAATCTCATTGCCTTTGTGTCAAACCAGCCATCCTGCCATCAGCCTGCCAGCTATTAGATTACAATGGCAATGCCATTGCTGCCAGCGGCTCATGCCAACTTGAAGTGACGCATAGGTCACGCAAAGCCATCTTTCCCTTTGAAATCGTGGGCTCCTCGAAAGCCTCCCTGCTTGGCGTGCAAGCATGCAAGCTGTTGAACCTAGTTCAGAGAGTTCACTGACTTCAGGGCGCAGCTCGATGCCATTATCAACCAGTACAACGACGTCTTCGAGGGCATGGGCACGCTCCCATACACCTACAAGATTTTATTAAAACCGAATGCCACGCCTGTGGTTCATGCACCTTGCAGGGTCCCAGCACCCCTTAAGGACCACCTCAAGCAGCAGCTGCAGGACCTCCAGAACCAAGGAGTGATTTCCAAAGTCACGGAACCGACCGACTGGGTCAGTTCCATGGTATGTGTAAAAAAGCCTTCCGGCGAATTGAGAATTTGCATTGATCCCAAGGATCTAAATCGCAATATTATAAGAGAGCACTATCCAATTCCCAAGCGCGAATAGCTCACATGTGAGATGGCTCGCGCCAAGCTCTTCACCAAACTCGCGCCTCAAAAGGATTCTGGCAAATCCAGCTCGATACATCCAGCAGGAAACTCTGCACATTTAACACCCCCCTCTGGAAGCGATTGTTACAACAGGATGCCGTTTGGGATCATCTCTGCATCAGAAGTGTTCCATAGGATTATTGAACAAATGATGGAAGGTATTGAAGGTGTTTGCATCTATGCCGATGACATAATCATTTGGTCCACCACCCCGCAGGAGCATGTTAGTCGCCTCCAGCGCGTATTCAGACATATACATGAGCATGGCCTCCGCCTCAACAGGGCCAAATGCCCTTTTGGTCAGACAGAACTCAAGTTCCTCAGGGACCACATCTCCCAATTGGGTGTCCAGCCGGATGCGGACAAGGTAGCTGCCATCACAGCTATGAAAACACCAGAGGACAAGAAGGTAGTCCTCCAATTTCTGGGCATGGTCAATTTGTTAGGGAAATTCATCCCTAACCTTGCCTCTCATACCACGGCTCTCAGGAACCTGATCAGGAAGACGACAGACTTCCAATGGCTCCCTGCCCACGGGCGCGAATGGAGAGAACTCAAGGCAAAACTGACCAGGTCTTAGCTTTCTTTGATCCAGCAAAGGAGACCAAAATTTTGACCGATGCCAGTCAATCCGGCATTGGGGCAGTGCTCCTTCAACGTGATGAGGCCTCATCATGGGCCCCCGTTGCATATGCGTCACGTGCGATGACCCCCATGGAGCAGCGCTACGTGCAGATAGAAAAGGAGTGCCTGGGACTTCTGACCAGTGTTGTTAAGTTTCACGATTATGTCTACGGCCTTCCTCAATTCACCGTCGAGACCGACCATCGCCCGCTGGTCAATATAATACAGAAAGACTTGAACGACATGACGCCTCGCCTCCAACGTATTCTTCTCAAACTCGGGCGATACGACTTCCAGTTGGTATACACCCCAGGCAAGGACCTCATCATTGCTGACGCTCTCTCCAGGGCAGTCGACACTCCATGTGACCCAGCGGGATTTGTCTGCCAGGTTGACGCCCATGTGGCATTCGCGGCCTCCAATCTACCTGCCTCGGATGAACGCCTCATCCAAATTCACCGCGAGACGGCGGTTGACCCTTTGCTACAGCGTGTCATGCGCCAACTAAAGGACGGGTGGCTCAAGGGCCAATGCCCTCAATTCTATAATGTCAGAGATGATCTGGCGGTAGTAGACAGGATTCTTCTAAAACTGGACCGCATTGTCATCCCACATAGCATGCGCCAGCTCGTCCTGGAACAGCTACACCAGGGCCACCTTGGCGTGGAAAAGTGCCGCCAACGGGCCCGAGAGGCAGTGTACTGGCCCGGCATCAATGACGACATCGCCAACACAGTGCTCAACTGCCCCACTTGTCAGCGCTTCCAGCCGGCCCAGCCACGTGAGACCCTGCAGCCCCATGAGTTGGTCACGTCACCAGGGACCAAGGAGGGCATCGACGTGTTCCACACGCTGGGTCGAGATTATGTCCTGATCGTGGACTATTTTTCAAATTACCCGGAGCTGAACCGGTTGCATGACCTCACCTCGTCTGCAGTCATTCGTGCATGTAAAGAAACCTTTGCTCGACACGGCATCCCGCTCACGGTTATGTTGGACAATAGCCCCTGCTTTGCCAGCCAAGAATGTTCCAACTTTGCCAGGCGGTACAATTTTGCCCATGTGACGTCCAGTCCCCTGTACCCCAAATCCAGCGGCAAAGCAGAGAAGGGAGTGCATATAGTCAAACGGCTCATTTGCAAGGCTGCCGATGCTGGGTCAGTTTTCTACCTTGCCTTGCTGGCCTATCGCTCCGCCCCGCTGTCCACTGGCCTGTCGCCAGCCCAATTACTCATGAGTTGCACCCTGAGGACGACGGTGCCGTCCATCCATGTCCCAGACCTCAACCACGCTCCGGTCCTTCACCGGATGCAGCTGTCTTGTGCACAGCACAAGGTGGCTCATGACTCCCGTGCAGCTGATTTCCCTGCTCTGGCTCCAGATGACAAAGTCCGCGTCCATCTTCCGGATGGTGGCTGGTCTGCAACCGCTGTTGTCCTTCGGCAGGTGGCCCCCCGCCTGTTCCTGGTTCATCTACCGGATGGCTCTATTCTGCGCCGCAATCGACGCGCCCTTCGTCTCGTTCCACGCTCACCACGTGACCCTCCACTTCCGCCTCGCCCTCCTGCTGACCCTGCCATGCACTATGCAGAGATCCCTGTCACTCTGCATCCCCCTGACTCTGACGCAGTCCAGCCCGCTCCTGAACCGGCGGCTCTCGACCCACCCTTGAGACGGTCAATCAGAATTCGTCACCCACCTCAGAGACTAAATTTATGAACTTTTCTAATTTATGGACTCTCTGAATTGTTTCGTTGCTTTGTTTGATCGTTTCCCTGGTTTGTGTATTGTGTTGATCTCGTTACTCTTGTTGCATACTGCTTCTCTGCACCAGGCACCTTCCCATGTAAATAGCTTAGTTCTCATGTACATAGTCCTGTAAATATGTTTTCGCTCCCCACACATTGTTAGGAACATTCTCACCATACATTATTTATTGCCACACACATACATTTTTTTATAAAAGGGGGATGTCATAATATACACCAGTATATCATGGTGCAGACACACACACTGATGGACACACAGCAAGGCCAATCAACACACACAACACCGCAGCCAATCACCAGTTAGAGCACACTCGCTATATAGACAGGGGGCATCAGAGTTCCCGCTCATTCGGGATGCAGCCTCTCAGAAGGACAGAGCTTACAGCTTACAGCACAGATCTTCACCATGTGCTGAGTGCATAGGCTGATTAGGACAGGCATAGGTCTTTCGTTTAATCTAACATCGTGTTAACCCACAGTGAAAGTATGTTCAACAGTTTCTAACTTAATAAAATAGTGTTGTACTATTTTAGGTGTTGGTGGCCTGTTTGTGTTCCATGGATCCAGAGCACCCAACACATCACAGGTGAGCCAGGACGTCAAGGCCTTGGGCTTTGCTCACATAGCCGGCTTGCACCAGGCGCAGGGCACCGACTGTACCCACATAGCTCTACACTCACCATGGCAGCATGGGGTGCCATTTGTTAGCCGCAAAATATACCAGTCCCTCAATTTCCAGATCATCTGTGAACACGCGCTGTGATTATGCAGGTGTGTGCCCATTTCCCGGGGAGGATCCATGACAGTTACATCTTGGGACGTTCGCAGACCCCAGTCTTTTTTGAGGGAGAGCAGCAACTGGAGGGATGGCTGGGTAACAAAGGGTAACCCCTCAGGAGATGATTGATGACACCTGTGCAGAGACCACAAACACATGCTGAGACAGAAGGGGGTTGGGGGGGGGGGGGGGGGGGGGGGCGTGTTCAGCGATGATACCTCTTAAAACTGAATAGTTAGCATGCCACTAAAGTAGTTTTACATAAGTTATTTTATTAAGGATTGAGATGAATTATAGGACTGAGTAATCACTATTAACCATTAAACATGTATATTTAGGACACAGCAGTAATAAGTAATCAAATAGGATTTAGGATAGCTAACGTGACCAAAAGGACATTACTTCTGACAACCTGTCTTTGTGAGACAATCCAGGGTGCTGGTTCTGTTGTTCTGTTTCTCACAAAGAGTCAGCACAGGTTGCTGGGATTGTACATAACTGTCAGGATGGTGATCAATCATGCGCTGCTTGCGATTCTATTGGGTGAAATTTAAACACTGCTTGCAATTCTATTGGATAAGTTAACCGTAGCAGCTTCAGGGATTCGATCGCGTCCAACTGGGGTGAACTATTGATTTTTGAACGTTGTATAAGTACTGTGTTCAGGGGCGAGGTTCTCCGACCCCCCGCCGGGTCGGAGAATCGCCGGGGGCTGGCGTGAATCCCGCCCCCGCCGTTTGCCGAATTCTCCACCACTGGAGATTCGGCGGGGGCAGGAATCGCGCCGCGCCAGTTGGCGCTCCCCCCACCCCCCGCGACTCTCCGCCCCGGGTGGGCCGAAGTCCAGCCGCTAAAATGCCTTTCCCGCCGGCGTAGATTAAACCACCTACCTTACCGGCGGGACAAGGTGGCGCAGGCGGGCTCCGGGATCCTGGGGGGGGCGTGGGGCGATCTGGCCCCGGGGGGGTGCCCCCACGGTGGCCTGGCCCGCGATCGGGGCCCACCGATCCGCGGGCGGGCCTGTGCCGTGGGGGCACTCTTTCCCTTCCGCCTTCGCCACAGTCTCCACCATGGCGGAGGCGGAAGAGACTCCCTCCACTGCGCATGCGCGGAAATGCCGTCAGCGGCCGCTGACGCTCTCGCGCATGCGCCGCCCGGAGATGTCATTTCCGCGCCAGCTGGCGGGGCACCAAAGCATTTTCCGCCAGCTGGCGGGGCGGAAATTTGTCCGGCACGGGCCTAGCCCCTTAAGGTTGGAGCTCGGCCCCCAAAGATACGGAGCTTTCCGCACCTTTGGGGCGGCGCGATGCCTGAATGATTTGCGCCGCTTTGGGCGCCAGTCGGCGGACATCGTGCCGTTTCCGGAGAATTTCGCCCCTGGTCTTTGTTCGACAGAAAAGGACTTGGCAGATATCCAGTCTGTTCTTCATGTACATGTAACAAGCTTGATTAAACAGCCATCTTGTCCAGGTTGCCGTTGTGTTTTTTCCTCTCTGTACTGAGTTGAGCCACAGGGAATAACCCCATGTGGAAGCTGATTCAATACACAGGTCTTGAAACCGTTCCTACATCAGAGACTCGCTACAGTGAGGCTCAAGTGTCAACAGGTGTGCCTGTCGAGCAGGTGATTTGCCCGCTAAAGATGCAGTTCCAGTCTGGGGGACCGGTCTGGGGAGCCAATATCACTCCCAGAGGGTGTCCCACGTCATAGTGGACTGCTGTGCTCTGCACAACCTGGCACTGCAGCAGGGCACGCAGCAGGAATAGGAGAAGATGGAGAAACATCAAATCTCCTCGGATGAGAAGGGCGGCGAAGGGTGTGGTGGTATGTATTAGGGGTAATACGGTACACCACGATGCCGACAGGCTATTGGTAGATGGATACCGGGTCCTGATAGGATCTGCCGCCTACTGGGCTCCACCCAGAAATGCCGGTATAAGAACCCGGATTTCCCCCAGCAGCTGCATTCTGTAACCAAGCTGCTGGGGATCAAGTTCTGCTCAATAAAGCCTTTAATTGATGTTACTTCAACCTGCCGTGCGTCATATTGACGGTACAACAATTTATTGAGCAGATTTAAATGAAAAACGACGTAGGAATATGGAGCTCCGCATCACCCCGGAATGCCTGCGCATCGCACCCCAAGCAGCTAACTCGACCTCTATCTTCAAACATTGGCTGGCATGTTTTGAGGGCTACCTCCGAACGGCCCCCGGCAAACCAACGGACGAACAAAAAATGCAGGTCCTCTATTCCAGGGTGAGTCCCGCCGTCTACTCACTTATCGAGGACGAGGACGATTTCCCCGATGCCATCGCCGCGCTGAAGGACATCTACATCCGGCCCGCCAACCAGGTTTTCGCGCGCTACCAGCTCGCCACACGGCGGCAATTTCCAGGAGAATCGCTGGATGAGTTCTATAACGCCCTGCAGATCCTGGGTAGAAACTACAACTGCCCGGCGGTAACGGCGAACGAACACACAGAGCTCCTGTTCCGTGATGCGTATGTGGCAGTTTTGGCTTCTTCCCAGATCCGCCAGAGGCTTCTGGAGAAAGAATCTCTGGGTCTCCCAGAAGCTCGGGCCCTGGCGGCATCCCTCGATGTAGCCTCGCGTAACGCGTAACCCCTTGGGCTCCGTGGACCCCCGCTGCGATCGACTCTCCGGCACCCCCCCCCCACCCCCGAAAACCTGCGCGGCCAAACCACCAGACCAACCGGGGGGGCCCCGCTGCTATTTCTGTGGCCAGCCGAAACACCCTCGGCAGCGTTGCCCGGCCCGCGCAGCTACCTGCAAAAGCTGTGAAAAAAAAGGGCCACGACGCAACGGTGTGCAAGTCCCGCGGGGTCGCCGCTATCTCCGGGGAAGAAACGGGACCACAGACCCAGCGCCCCCAGCGATCCACGTGCGACCAACGGATGCCGCCATTTTGGGCCCCGGACGCCACGAGGGAGAGATGGGCGCCGCCATTTTGTCCGCCCCCGACCGCGCGCAAATCGTGGACGTCGTCATCTTGGCTGACAGGAAAGGACCCCGACACAGATGGCCCCATACTGCCTGACAACGATGATCTACTTCGACAACCACGTTTGGCATCGATGACCCTCGACCAGTCGCGACCCCGGACGCTCCAGACAGCGACGACTACAGTCCTGGTGAATGGCTACGAGACGCTGTGTCTTATCGACTCTGGGAGCACGGAGAGTTTCATTCATCCAGACATGGTAAGACGCTGTTCCCTCATAATTCGGCCAAGCATCCAGAAAATTTTCCTGGCGGCGGGGTCCCACTCCGTTGAGATCAAAGGGTTCTGCATCGCTAACCTAACGGTGCAGGGGAGGGAGTTCCGAAATTACCGGCTGTATGTCCTCCCCCATCTCTGTGCGCCCACACTCCTAGGGTTGGACTTCCAATGCAACCTCCAGAGTTTAACATTTAAATTTGGCGGCCCTATACCCCCACTGACTCTCTGCGGCCTCGCGACCCTCAAGGTTGAACCGCCTTCCTTGTTTGCGAACCTCACCCCGGATTGCAAACCCGTCGCCACTAGGAGCAGACGGTACAGCGCCCAGGACCGAGCATTCATCCAGTCGGAAGTCCAGAGCCTGCTGAAGGAAGGCATCATCCAGGCTAGCAACAGTCCCTGGGGAGCCCAGGTGGTAGTCGTTAAGACCGGGGAGAAACAGAGGATGGTCATCGACTGTAGTCAGACCATCAACAGGTACACGCAGCTAGATGCGTACCCTCTCCCCCGCATATCCGACATGGTCAATCGGATTGCACAGTACAAGGTCTTTTCCACCGTGGACCTCAAGTCCACCTACCACCAGCTCCCCATCCGCCCCGGTGACCGCAAGTATACTTTTGAAGCAGACGGGCGGCTATACCACTTTTTAAGGGTTCCATTCGGCGTCACGAACGGAGTCTTGGTCTTCCAACGAGAGATGGACCGAATGGTTGACCAGCACGGTTTACGGGCCACGTTCCCGTATCTCGACAACGTCACCATCTGCGGCCACGACCAGCAGGACCACGACGCCAACCTCCAAAAATTCCTCCAGACCGCTAACGCCCTGAATCTCACTTACAACAGGGAAAGATGCGTGTTCAGCACCGACCGTCTAGCCATCCTGGGCTACGTAGTGCGTAATGGAGTGATAGGCCCCGACCCTGAACGCATGCGCCCCCTCATGGAGTTCCCTCTCCCCCACTGTGCCAAAGCCCTGAAACGCTGCCTGGGCTTCTTTTCTTATTACGCCCAGTGGGTTCCACAATACGCCGACAAGGCCCGTGCACTAATCCAGTCCACTACTTTTCCCCTGTCGACAGAGGCATGCCAGGCCTTTAGCCGCATCAAAGCGGATATCGCAAAGGCCACGATGCACGCCATCGACGAGTCCCTCCCTTTCCAGGTCGAGAGCGACGCATCAGATGTAGCTCTGGCGGCCACCCTCAACCAAGCAGGCAGACCCGTGGCCTTCTTCTCCCGAACCCTCCACTCTTCAGAAATCCGCCACTCCTCAGTGGAAAAGGAGGCACAAGCCATAGTGGAAGCTGTGCGACACTGGATGCATTACCTGGCCGGTAGGAGATTCACTCTCCTCACTGACCAACGGTCGGTTGCCTTCATGTTCGATAATGCACAGCGGGGCAAGATCAAGAACGACAAGATCTTGCGGTGGAGGATCGAACTCTCCACCTTCAATTATGAGATCTTGTACCGTCCCGGAGCCATCCGATGCCCTATCTCGCGGCACATGTGCCAACGTACAAGTGGACCGTCTACAAGCCCTCCACGAGGACCTCTGCCACCCAGGGGTCACTCGTTTCTACCACTTCCTCAAGGCCCGCAACCTCCCTTACTCCGTCGAGGGCGTCCGAACAGTCACCAGGAACTGCCAGATCTGCGCTGAGTGCAAACCGCACTTTTTCAGGCCAGATAGAGCGCACCTGATAAAGGCCTCTCGACCCTTTGAACGCCTCAGTTTGGATTTCAAAGGCCCCCTCCCCTCCACCGATCGCAACACGTATTTTCTGAATGTCGTTGACGAATACTCCCGTTTCCCTTTCGCCATCCCCTGCCTCGACATGACAGCGGCCAAGGTCATTAAAGCCCTCGGCACCATTTTTACACTGTTCGGTTTCCCCGCCTATATCCTTAGCGATAGGGGGTCCTCCTTTATGAGTGACGAACTGCTTCAATTCCTGCTCAGCAAGGGCATAGCCTCGAGCAGGACGACTAGTTACAACACCTGGGGGAACGGGCAGGTAGAAAGGGAGAATGGAACGGTCTGGAAGGCCGTCCTGCTGGCCCTCCGGTCTAGGAGTCTCCCAATTTCCCGCTCGCAGGAAGTCCTCCCGGATGCTCTTCACTCTATCCGGTCCCTGCTGTGCACCACCACGAACCAAACGCCTCACAAGCGCCTCCTTCTCTTTCCTAGAAAGTCCTCCTCTGGAACGCCACTTCTGACCTGGCTAGCAGCTCCGGGACCCACCCTGCTCCGGAAACATGTGCGGGCGCACAAGTCAGATCCTTTGGTGGAAAGGGATGCATCTCCTTCACGCGAACCCACAATACGCCTATGTGGAGTACCCCGATGGCCGACAGGACACGGTCTCCCTGCGAGACCTGGCGCCCGCCGGAGCTACCCACACCCCTCCAACACCAATCACCACCCCCTCACTCCGGCCGGCTCATCCCGCAGCCACCCCTTTCCCGGGGGGTTCGGTTCTCCTCCCAGACCCGCCCAGGAGTAAGGAAACAGGGGACAGCGCTGCGCTCCCAGAGCCGATTGGACCCGAGCCAGCGCCATCACCACCACGCCCGAGACGATCGAAAAGGACGACCAGGGCACCCACCCGGCTCATCGAATCACTTTAATTCATCTCAACGTTTTCAGTAGCCCGTTAAAAGCGGCATTATTGAGTATTGTTATAGTTATGGCACAATGCCGACCCTGTTTGGCCCGTTGGCCCGGTTGAAGCATCAATTTTGTTTATAGTTTAGAGTTACGGCACAATGCCGACCCTGTTTGGCCCGTTGGCCCAGTTAAAGCGACAATTTTGTTTATTGTTCAGAGTTACGGCACAGTACCGTCCCTGTAAACCCCTACCACCATGCGAACCACCATCCCGCCGGGTTCTTTTTCAACAAGGGGTGAATGTGGTAGTATGTATTAGGGGTAATACGGTACATCACGATGCCGACAGGCTATTGGTAGATGGATACCGGGTCCTGATAGGATCTGCCGCCTACTGGGCTCCACCCAGAAATGCCGGTATAAGAACCCGGATTTCCCCCAGCAGCTGCATTCTGTAACCAAGCTGCTGGGGATCAAATTCTGCTCAATAAAGCCTTTAATTGATGTTACTTCAACCTGCCGTGCGTCATATTGACGGTACAACAAAGGGCAACTCAAGTACAAGGAGGAGGAAGGAGCTTGGGCGATGGCCAGATTCCCGCATGGGGCGCAGTACAGGAGATGACCTCATAGCCTCTTGGTTTGGGGAAGACCAGGAGTAGGGCCCACCATGGGGTCTGACATCATCTCACCATTGTGATGCCTGCGGGAAGTCATTGTGATGGTGACTCCATTCTTTGGCAGGGCAATAAAGCGACTGACCAGACGTTACACGAGAATGATGATGATTTGCAGTGAGGACAGATGGATGCTCCTCTTATCCACTACGAAATGTTTGACTTTTGCCTGACAGTAAGCTGAGCACAACCTGCCTCTAAACGGGCTGATCTCGAAGGCCAGAGAGGCTGAATGACGCATCTGATAATAAGAATCTTTATTATTGTCACAAGTAGGCTTGCATTAACAGTGCAACCTCAGCTACTACTGACGAGGCGGACAAACTCTCAAAATATTTTCAGCCCTTGGCATCATAATAACTAGAGAGTGTTGGTAGAAATGAGAGGCCAGAGTGTTGACGTGGAGGAGCGAACTTCCCATGGATGGGTGTTTGGGGGGGATGGGACTGGGTGGGGGTAGGATTGGGGGGCCTGCCAGGACCAGCGCGACGATACTGCATCGTCAGTGTGGGAGGTGGAATAGACATAGTGCTGCCATTCTCACACTGTGCAGGGATGAAACGCCAAGTTTGCGTGGGGTTTGCGGAGCATGGCACCATGACATGACATTTGGAGGATCCGTGTGGGTGACCAAAGTGCATTTTAATACAAGTGCGCTATTATAAAGATGACTTACCTCGATTAGTGCCTATGCTCACCCGTGCCACTAGTTGCCTATTGTTTCTTACTTTTCCTCACACTCCCACTACGTCTATCCCCAGGATTCACAGCTGAGGTTAAGGTGACCTGGTGCCTTCCACACTCTCTTGCCTGAGATGACCTTGCCTGGCGTCCCCTGAAGCACCTTGAGGATCTTTGCCTACCTTTGGGTTGCACAGGTGTTGCAGTGCTGCCCTCGTCGGTGTGTGGGGCTGGAGGCATGTTGCTCACAAGGAGGGGGGAGGTGTCAGATGGGCTGGACACCCTCAGAGTCCGATGGGTCATAGAATCAAAGAATTTACAGTACAGAAGGAGGCCACTTGGCCCATCGAGTCTGCAATGGCACTTGGAAAGAGCACCCTGCCTAAGACCACACATCCACCCCATCACCTCACTTTTTTTGGACACTAGGGGCAATTTAGCATGGCCAATCCACCTAACCTGCACATCCTTGGACTGTGGGAAGAAACTGGAGCACCTGGAGGAAACCCACGCACACACGGGGAGAATGTGCAGACTCCGCACAGACAGTGACCCATGCCTGGAATCGAACCTGTGACCCTGGAGCTGTGAAGCAACTGTGTTAACCACTGTGCTGTGTGGTAAGGCCCCAGGCTACACTTCTGCTGATTCTCTTCCCTTCGGGTGCCCAGGGGCTCCTGGGTTCATCCATGGGATTGGGCAGCTGGGGTGAGATCCATAAGCCCCACCATCCTCTGGAGTTAACATTCCTGAATTCCCACTGGTGCCTGCACCATGCAGTTGAAGCCCTGCACCATGGAGCTCATGAGCTGAACCATGGAGCGGACATCACTTGCCATGGAGTGCACGTCCTGCGCCAATGTCTCCACTGCAGACGTCACGTGCACAATGTTGGCCTCGTTACCTCGGAGTAATGGCACATCTCCTCGGTCAGAAGGTAATGGGACTCCTCCTGTCAGTCTTCCAGTCCGAGGAGGGATGCTGTCACCCCATCCTGATGCTGGCGACCTGGTAACTCCAGCAGCTCTGGGACGACCATACCCAGGGTTATCAGCCTGGGGCTCAGCAGAGTCCTGGACTACAGCATCTCTCCAAGTACTTGATACCTGGGGCGTTCCTTCCTCTACCTGCTGTGAATCTCCAACTGTAGAGTGCTTACCACTCAGTGACCCAGAAGCCTGCCTACTAGTTATTCCCACAGAGGTGTGAGTATCTGCACTGGTGGAGGGTGCGGTTGACAGCTATGATGCCTCATTGGTGCTGGTGTCTGAGATGTCTCTTTCGGTGCTGCTTGGATCTGTAGTCTCCGGGATGGTCGACTGATTGGTCTGCACGAATACATTTACATGAATAGGATGGGAATAGAAGGATTACATGAATAGGATGGGAATAGAAGGATTACATGAATAGGATGGGAATAGAGGGATACGGACCCCGGAAGATTTTAGTTTAGACGGGCAGCATGGTCGGTGCAGGCTTGGAGGGCCAAAGGGCCTGTTCCTGTGCTGTACATTTCTTTGTTCTCTTTGTTTTGTTCTTTGCAAGGGAGGTGAGATGGCACCAGTGTATCACCGGGCAAACTGAGGGGAGGAGGTTAACTCATGTGAGGCTTGCACCACGGCTGCATGTGTTGAGGATTTTCACTTTTGTCTGGTACCCTCTGCATAGGTGCGGCCCTGCCCCTCGCCAGCCAGCTCAAGGACTCTCTCCTCAATGGGCGTTACGGTTCTCAACATGGGCATGAGTCGAGTGGCTGTGCCCTCTCATGCCAGTTGTGCTTGAGTTTGTCCTGCAACGAGACAGATGGGGAGACTTTATGTGGGAGATCGGTAAGGAAGTCTGGCATGTTTGAAGGAGGGAGAGAGGGGGCTGTGAGGAGCAGATTAACTACTGGGCCGGCATGGGGGGATGGGGTGGGCGGGAGACACCATGAAAAGCCATGAGGTGGCTAGGAGAGAGATCACCGCGGAGGTGTGATGGCTGAGTTACGGCAGTGTTTTCCAGAGCGGGGGTCACAACCCAGGGTTTAGTCGTGGGATGATGTAAAATGAGTCGCCAAAAGGTCTCAAAAAATGATCCCCAAAGATTGCCTGACCTTTTTACCTGGATAAATTCTGGCTACAGTGCAGTGTATGACCACATGAGGCTGATGGAGAGGCCAGTGCCGTGGACTTTCTGCCTCCCTGGGTCACTGTTACAGTCACCGCCACTGACACAGTTTGCAGCAGTGATTCCATTTCTGCAGCAGCTGATTAACCAGGTTAGTCAGCACCTGCAGCTACAACTGAAGAGTTTAAAATAAAAAAATCAATTATCTTTAAATTTCTTTCCTGAAGACACTCCGTCTGCACAGAGGTAGTTTCCAGTAGTGCTTTGCGTTCTTTTTCTCCAGGCCTGCATCCCCCACCCAAAACCAAATGACTGCTTACTGGAATATGTTTCTACAAGTACCCCAGTCAACAACACGTAACTGGAGCACTCCCATATACAAGATTTAGCAGATAATTCTTGTGTATCCCGTGGGGATCTCCCGTCTTTCAATTGGTTCATTTTCACAAAGCTGGTCCATGTTTGCCCCTTTCTGAACTCAGCTCTGGGCTGACGGGTGTGGGTTTGGGAACTTCATCCATTCAGTCTGAGGGGAAATGCATCTGTTCAAGTACAGTTCATAGGAAGCGCGGAGTCTATGATCACACAAAAAGACCGACTTCAGAGTTAACTTTCTGAATCAGATGCATGTTTAATGTCTGTCACTGTCACCATTGTCAATGAACCTTGAATTTCTGTTACTATGAACATTGTCAGTGTTGGTTGAATTTCTGTTATCTTAACCTTGTCAATCAGTTCTATGTTTAAAGTTGTTTTGTGTGTGCATCAGGGATTTGATGTACATTTATAATGGGGAGTCGCTCTCTGCTCGCTTTCTCAAATTAGTCGCTCTCTCAGTGAGACTGACTTTGCGATCAATGGTGATCATCCTTTCTTCGCCATCAGCCCAAAATCCAGGCGTTTCCAAAAATTCCCTCATTCCCCCTTCAATCACCAGGAGTCTGCAATCAAAAGTCTTGCACACAGATTTGTGCAGACATTTTTATTACAAGTTATTTCGATCTCAAAATAACAACAAAACATAGAAAATATATTTTTCTTTACAATTTTTTACATTTAATAATACAGAAGTACCAACAATTAATGGGACAATTTAAAAAGTAACTATGGAGAGTCTATTGTGAACATGGCATGAGTTGCAAGAGTCGGCCATTTTGTGAAAGTGGGTTGTCGAAAAAACAGTTTGAAAAACACCATGTTAAGGGGTGAAATGGGAGACATTAGGAGGCAGACTTACCCTGGCTGCATGAAGAAAGTCATTCATCTTCTTTCGGCACTGTAGTCCCGTCCTCTTATGGAGTGAACTGTCACTTATCGTCACAGCCACAGCCTCTCAGGTGACCTTTGCCTGGCCAATTGCGCATAGAACCTGTCATGCCTCTGCTCGACACCATCCAGAAGTTTGGTAGGGGCTCCCTCTGTGAAACGTGGTGCTGTCCTGGCAGCCATCCCCCTGACTCGATTTGGAACAGTTGCTGGAGAGACAATTAAAAGGAGCGCCCCACTGATTACGGAGTCTACATTTTCCCGGGGTGAGTGAATCGGAGGCAAACCACCACTAGGTGTGAAACACGTGGGAAAAAAACTTTTGTTAAAGGGGCTGAATATACAGTAAGTTTTTCCGTCATCAGCGCCAGCCGGATTCTCCCCAGTTTACTCGCCGGAAACGACTCTTTGAAAAATTATTGGAAATTCCGCCCAGACAGAGAAGGCATATGAGGTACAGTGGTGAGGGATGGCTATATTGATGGTAGAGGATATGGACTGGCAAAAATGTCTTTTCTTACCTTAGATATCTTTGTAAGGCGATTGGACCCCTTCTGGCATTGAGCAGGTTTTACTGACTGCCTCTATGACCTCCTCCAGATAGCCCGCAGTGCCCTTTTGTTTTTTGCGAATTCCTCCTCTTCATGCCCTAAAATCAAGTGTTTCTGTCCTTTACTTCTGATGCACTATCAATTACGACGAGACGAGAGTAGAATGTAATCGAGGCTTTATTACACAGAGATGTGTGGCCTCCGACAGCAGCTTACAAAATGGCTGCTGTTCGGAGAGCACACACATTTATACTCCGCCTACTGGGCGGAGCCAGCAGGCAGGGATCTACCCCTGTACCTGTAGTACAGGGGCCTTACCTTAATACCCATATATACAATATAATACAACAGTGGCGACTACCACAACTTCTGCCAAAGGGACTTCCAAGGATGCGTCTGAAAGGGAGACCCTTGTCGTTGCTGCCACTCCAAAGGCAACTAGTGCTTCAGTCAGTCATTTTTGTAGAAAATGTATCCTGCTTTGTTACAGACTGTAGCCTTTTAAAGGCTGCACCTCAACAGTACCAAACATGTCAGTGGTGATGATCCTGTAAGGGGACAGCTCCAAACCGCTCCTGCATAGCAAACAAGGGCCTTGGGAGAATAACTACAGCAGGTTGAGGGTCGACTCACAGCTGGTATTAGCACCCTCTCAGTAGCCTGCCAAAGATTTAAGAAGGGAATGATTTAAACGAAATCTGAAAAAATTAGATAAAATTTATTCAAGGTGCACTGGAGTTTTTACAACATAATTTAGTTGAATTAAGATACTTCCGACAATCAGGAGAGCTTTTGTGTTACCAATCAAACATTACATTTACAAGAATAAAATAGATTGTGAAATGAAAAAATACCATTGCAATATAGCCTGAGCAATTGTTTCATATAGAAAAACATTCATTAATAGTATTAATTCATTGTTAAACCACTGGTAACTTTTTTGCATGATTATTGGATAATTGACTTATTTCATGCCATCCCTTAGAAACACTTTCACGCCTACAGGGAGAATCTTTCTCAGCAGATATTAATATGATATAATTATATTTAGAATCTGCCCATGCTGAATAATTACAAGTTCTATCATTGCATTGGGGTTTCTCAGACAAGTTCAGCTGTCGCTGATTAGTGATTTTGGACAGGCAATATTAGAGCTATGTTTTAGAAAGAGTGGAGAGATCTTATGGCACAAAATAACTGAGATATCAGGGTGAATTCTCTGTCGCTTGCCACCAGTAGCAGAGTGCCCAGTGCTGTGGAGAATCATGCACCGGGGAAAAAATGGGATTGGCTTCCAATGCCCCGGTCCCCCCGCTGGCGCCGGCGGCAGTGAGCTATGCGTCCATGTCAGTGGGAGGATGCAAATGGGTAATCTGAGCCCATTTGCGCCATTTAATGGGCTGGACACTGGATTCTCCACGCCAAATGCTCCGAACCTCTCGGCCGGGATTCATGCGGGTGTGGATTGGTGCAAGTATTTTTAAGCATGACCTTGACACGGTGGACGCAGGTGCCCCCAAAGTCCATTTGAGTGCCCCCCCATAAGTAAATACTGCACACCCCAGAACTCCCCATCAGGACCCCCCATATCATAGAATCATAGAATACCTACAATGCAGAAGGAGACCATTCAGCCCATCGAGCCAGCACTGACCCTCCAAAAAAGCACCCCGTCTAGGCCCACTCCCCCGCTCCATCCCCATAACTCTGCAACTCCATCTAACCTTTGGACACTGAGGGGCAATTTGGCATGGCCAATCCACCTAATGTGCACATTTTTGGACTGTGGGAGGAAATCGGAGCACCCACGCAGACATGGGGAGAAGATGCAAACTCCACACAGATGTTCATCCAAGACTGGAATTGAACCCGGGTTCCTGGTGCTGTTAGAACTCTCAGAAATGATCCAAATGTTAATTTTAGTATCACTGTAGTCCCTTGTCAAGGAGGCTGCTTTGGAACCAAAAACCTAGAGTCTGACGGCAACTGAATGGGCACTCCCTGCCAGACAATCTGCCATTCCTGATATGGTGAGAACCCTAGACATACATCAAGTGGTACAGATACCTGCAAATAGCAAATCTAGTATTTGCATCAGCAGACTAGAGGTGGGGGAGGATTTGTGCCCTGCAGCCTGTGTGTCAAATATTCCATAAAGTGGATCAGGATACATATTCTGGCCTATATCCGGGGATTGCCAATCTAGAAATGCTTCTTCCCTAGGCTCAAAGGTCAGGACAAAGGGACAAAGGACTTGTTCCATCAAGTTGGCTCTCCTGTTATGTAATATTAGGATGCAATGAAAACATGATCTAGCCATCTTTGGTGTCCGTTGTGCTTGTTAGAGCAACCCAATATGTAACAAAACTTGGCAGCGAGGATGGGATCAAAATCCACAATTATTGGCAGTGAACGGCAGCTGGACCTGCATTGGACAGGACCAGACAGCTCCCAGTGACCTGTCCACTTGGATGGTGGATGCATGCATAAAACTGAATCATTGCTACGGACAGCCACAGTGAAGTATTAGCCGAGTCACTGTTGAATTTGGAAATAGGACAACATGGCAGGAAACCCACAGGATACATTGGAATACTAGGAACATGTGAGAAGGCTCAAGAACCATTCAGCTCAAATATTGAAAGATGGACATGTCTTTTAATAGCGTTTTGGTACTTTGTGAAAATTGAAGAGGTCAAGATACAGAATAAGGCAAGTCTTGAGTGCAAAAAAGGAAATTGGACGTGGAAAGCACAGTAACAAACCTTCTTGTTCCCAACAAGGCAAAAATGTGCCATTCAGACATCATTCCTAATTTGAGAAACATTTCAATTCTAAGTCACTGGAGATAACGAAAAGCTACAAATTTGGAGCTAGAAATCAGAAAAGTAGTGAAACCATCAGTGAGCACATATCACTACATTACAACTTTGATACGTTCATGGATCCTGCATTACAAGACAGATTTGTGTGAGGATTGGAGGACGAGATGATTCAATCAAAGTTACTGAACATACAAAGTCTTACATTTAAGCTGGGATAAGATTGATCTTTCCATGGAGATATCCATCAAATGATACTCATGAATTTCATCCTAGCAAGTGGCTCATACTAGCCTACAATCCCAAGCCTAAAGTGGGGGTGGGGGAGACCTAGTCAGACAAATGATGGTAATTGCCGGTTAGTGACCATCAGCATTAGTATGTCAGTACATAAATACCAAATGCTTTAATTGCCAAAAGAATGGTAACTGCTTGTCAAGCAAAAGCCAAAGCAGGAAAGCGTACTGATGACGGAAACCGTCAGAGAGAATGGAAAACAGCAACATCACAAAGTAAAGTTCACCATCTTGAAGTGAATTTTGCCAAAGTAAAAAGGACCTGGGGCTGCATTGCATTATGGTACAGCAATCACTAAGCTGACAGGGACCTTTACACTAAAGTGTTAGTGGAACAACAGTACATCAATAAAAGCAAATTACTGTGGATGTTGGAAATTTGAAATAAAAACAGAAACTGCTGGATAAACCCAGCAGGTCCGGCAGCATCTGTGGAGGGAGAAACAGAGTAAATGTTTTGAGTCTGTCTGACTCTTCTTCAGAGCTGGTACATCAGTACATAAACGGTGTCGACACAGCTGCATTTTGCTCCATTATGAAAGGACATGTATGAGAGGAAATTCAGTAAGTGCACAGTTTAGTTGAAGAATGGCCCTGGTGAGATGCTAGAAAATGTGGGCAAATTAAATGTAATATCTAACATAAGGTTGAAGTCCTTCAGGGTTCCCATTGTTGAAGTGACCTATGTCAACAAACTCATGTTATTGGACAAAGATTCGCTTTTATAAGTCAGTGAGAATGGAATTATGTTTTCCAAGTTGAGATGAGGGTGACACAGAGGACTTTTAAAGTTATGTACATTGCCGTTCGTCTTTGTTTATTAACAGTGCAAAAGAGCTTTTTCTTCTTTTTCTCTATTTACATATTCTTGCCCACACCCCCTGATGACGCCTCCCCCGGTCTGTCCGGGGTTGTGTTCTCCCTTCTCCTTCTTCATCACTCCCCCCCCTTCTCCTTTCTGTGGATGGTGGGAGGTGACGTTACCCACCTCCCCCCTCTCCCTCTGCATTGTTTCTCTTTGTCCCTCTCAGGCTCTCAGTCTTCTTCCCCCTCCCCCCGGGTTGTGCATCCCTGACGTTTCTCCTTGTCTTCCTTTCTTTTCCCTTTCTAATCCTTCCAGTTTCCCTCTCTGTTGGCTGTTGTTGGCCTCTAACAGGTATTGGAACAGACTGAAAAATTGCCCCCATGCAGTAAGGAGGCCTACCTCCGACCCTCGGACGGCATTTTGATCTTCTCCAGGCAGACAAATTCCGAAAGGTCAGCTAGAAGTCTGCAGCTGCGGGTGGTACTGCTGATTGCCAGCCAAGGAGGATTCTCCGGCGTGCGATTAGGGAAGCGAAAGCTAGGGTGTCTCCTGCGGCCCTCTCCCCCATGTGTAGCTCTGGCTGCTCTGATACCCTGAAAGTCGCCACATTTGGGCATGGCTTCACCCTCACCCGCACAACCTTGGACATTGCCTCGGAGAAGGCTGTCCAGAACCCAACAAGTCTGGGAAAAGCCCAAAACATGTGGGTGTGGTTGGCTGGGCCCCTCTGGCACAGTTCACATTTATCCTCCACCTCCGGGAAGAAACTACTCATTCGGGTTCTGGTCAGGTGTACTCTGTGCACCACTTTGAACTGCATTAGGCTGAGCCTTCCGCAGGATTAAAATAATCTTTATTGTCACAAGTAGGTTCACATTAACACTGCAATGAAGTTACTGTGAAAAGCCCCCAGTCGCATGATTCCAGCACCTGTTCGGGTACACAAGGGAGAATTCAGAATTTTCAGCTGGTATGGGAATGGAATCCGCGCTGCTGGCCTGGCTCTGCATCACAAACCAGCTGTCTAGCCCACTGAGCTAAACCAGCCACCAAGAGGAGGTGGAGATGGCCCTGCTCAGTCCTTTGCTTCAGAATCCCCACCCCACTTCTGTCCCTACTACGTCCTACTACGTCCTCCCATTTCCGTCTGGTCTCGTCCAGTGGTGTTCGGGTTCTGTCGAGCAGTTGTCCATATATTTTCTAACAGAGTCCCCCCTTCTTTAGTGTCCCGGTTCATCAGTTCCTCTAATAGTGTGGTCCCCGGGGCCCAGGGGTATCCTATTGTCTCTTTGCGGAGGAAATGTTTTATTTACACGTATCTCATTTCCTGTTCAGTTGGCAATTCCCATTCCTTCGTCAGTGCCGCTAGTCTGTGCCCTATGTAGAAGTCTCTAACTGTCAGCGTTCCCCCGTCCTGTCTCCATTTTTTAAAGGTTGCATCCAGCATAGCTGAAGGGAACCTTGTCGTGTTGGGTGCCCTGATACACAAATGAGCCAACACAGCTGTAGATGGTACAACTTGATTTTATTATGTTAACTAACAGATGCAACTAACTATAGACTTGGGTACGTTCGCTACCAGCTAACCTATGGACCTAGCCCTATCACTAATGTTGGTGAGGCACTCAGCACATGGTCTATGTCTGAGTGTCACGCTGCAAGCTCTGTGTCCCGAGCTGTCTCCTACCAGAATGAGCGGGAACTCTTGTGTTCCCCCTTTTATAGTGCGTGTGCTCTCACTAGTGATTGGCTGCGATGTTGTATGTGTGCTGGTTGGTCCAAATGCCTGTCCATCAGTGTGTGTGATTGCACCATGATATGCTGATCTGGATATCATGACATCCCCCCTTTTCACAAGAAATATGTGCCTGCATGATAATAAATAAGATTGTGTACTGGGTGCAACTAAATAGGTGTGTGTGAGATTAACTACAAAATGTACAGGAGGCTAACTATATACATAGGAAGATGTCAGGTGCAACATAAGAACAAAAGTGTACCAAGAATGGAACAAATGCAAACTCTCAAACACAGAACAATAATAGAAACATGTCAACAGTACTGTAAACCAGTTCAGTAAGTCCAATGGAACAAAAGAAACCAAAACAGGCTCATAAGTTCAGTCTCTCAGGTGGGCGACAAATTCGGGTTGACCGCCTCAAGGGTGGGTCAGGAGCCACCGGCTGAGGAATGGGCCTATCGACGGGCGAGAGAAGAAAATGCATCGTGGCAGGAAGCTCAACAAAGTCGATATCGGGCAACAGGAGGGCATGGCACCGGTGCAGAGTGTCGTAGCGAGCGCGGAGTCAAACAAAGGGCCCGCCGATTGCGGCATGCGAACAACGAATGATCGGGGAGCTACCTGGCGGAGAACCTCAGCAGTTGCTGACAAGCCACCGTCCGGAAGGTGTATGCGGACATTGTCGCCAGGCTCCAGGTCAGGAAGATCAGTTGCCCGAGCATCATGTGCCACCTTCTGCTGATTGCACTGTTGTTGCATCTTCCGCAAGACCGGGGCATGATCGAGGTCAGGAACATTAATGGACAGAACGGTTGTTCTGATGGTGCAACCCATCAAGAGCTGAGCCGGCGATGGGCCCGTGGACAGTGGGGCCGAGCGATAAGCCAGCAAGGCTAGACAGAAGTCAGACCCGACATCAGCAGCCTTGCAGAGAAGCCTCTTAACAATATGGACGCCCTTCTCCACCTTGCCATTCGATTGAGGATACAACGGACTGGGCGTCATATGCGTGAAGTTGTAGGCAGTGGCAAAGGAAGACCATTCCTGACTCGCAAAGCAAGGTCCGTTGTCAGACATGACGGTGAGCGGAATGCCATGGCGAGCGAAGGTCTCCTTGCATGCCCGGATGACAGCAAATGATGAAGTGTAGTGCAGGCGTATGACCTCCGGGTAACTCGAGAAATAATCAATGAGAATAACGTAGTCCCTGCCGAGTGCGTGAAAGAGGTCAACACCGACCTTCGACCAGGGGGAAGTGACCAACTCGTGGGGCTAAAGGGTCTCACGGGGTTGCGCCGGCTGAAACCTCTGGCAGGTGGGGCAGTTGAGCACCATGTTGATGATGTCATCGCTGATACCCGGCCAGCACACAGCCTCTCGGACCCTCCGTCTGCACTTCTCGTCTCCGAGATGGCCTTCGTGCAGTTGCTCGAGGACAAGCTGGTGCCTACTGTGTGGGATCACAATCCGATCCAATTTTAAGAGGATACCATCAACGACGGCCAGGTCGTCCCAGACATTGAAAATTGTGGGCACTGCCCCTTTAGCCACCCTTCTGTCATGTGGCGCATCACACGTTGTAGCAGGGGGTCAGCCGCAGTCTCACGTCGAATGTGGGCCAGACGTGCATCAGTGGCCGGCAGATTGGCCAATGTGAAGGCTACCTGTGCCTCGACCTGGCACACGAACCCCTCGGGGTCGGACGGTGTGTTGACCGCCCTAGACAGAGCATCTGCAATGATGAGCTCCTTCCCCGGGGTGTCGACAAGCTGAAAGTCGTACCTTCGGAGCTTGAGCAGAATGCGCTGGAGGCGAGGGGTCATGTCGTTTAGATCCTTCTGAATAAAGCCGACCAGGGGGCGATGGTCGGTCTCTACAGTGAACTGCGGAAGACCATAGACATAGTCGTGAAACTTGTCAATGCCCGTCAACAATCCTAGGCACTCCTTCTCGATCTGTGCATATCGCTGTTCTGTGGGGGTCATGGCCCGCGAGGCATAGGCGACCGGAGCCCATGATGAGGTGTTGTCCCGTTGCAGGAGGACTGCGCCAATACCAGATTGGCTGGCATCCGTGGAGATCTTTGTCTCCCGTGTGGTGTCGAGAAACGCCAATACCGGGGCGGTGGTGAGATTGACCTTGAGCTCCTCCCATTCACTCTGGTGTGCTGGCAGCCACTGGAACTCCGTGGTCTTCTTGACCAGATGGCGAAGAGCAGTCGTGTGTGAGGCAAGGTTAGGAATGAACTTTCCCAGGAAGTTGACCATCCTGAGAAAGCGTAGCACTGCCTTCTTGTCTGACGGCCGCTGCATGGCCGTGATGGCTGCCACCTTGTCGGCATCCGGCCGGACACCCGACCGGGAGATGTGCTCCCCCAAAAACTTCAGTTCAGTCTGGCCAAAAGAGCATTTAGCTCGGTTAAGGCGCAGGCCCTGATCTCGAATTTGTGCAAAGACACGCTGGAGACGACTGATGTGCTCCTGTGGTGTTGTTGACCAGATGATATTATCGTCTACGTAGACGCGTACCCCTTCGATGCCCTCCATCATCTGCTCCATGATGCGATGGAACACTTTGGAAGCAGAAATGATGCCGAATGACATTCTGTTATAGCAGAACCTGCCAATGGAGTGTTGAAAGTGCAGAGCTTCCGGCTGGACGGATCCAGTTGAATCTGCCAAAAGCCCTTTGAGGCATCAAGCTTGGTAAATATTTTTGCCCGAGCCATTTCGCTCGTGATCTCTTCCTGCTTAGGTATAGGGTAGTGCTCCCTCATGATGTTGGAATTCAAGTCTTTCGGGTCAATGCAGATCCGGAGCTCGCCGGATGGCTTCTTCACACATACCATGGAGCTGACCCATGTCGTTGGTTCCGTGACCCGGGAAAGCACTCCTTGGTCCTGCAAGTCCTGCAGCTGAGGGGGTCCTTGAGGCGGTCCTTGAGGGGTGCTGGGACCCTACAAGGGGCGTGAAGGACTGGGGTGGCATCCGGTTTGAGCCGTATTTTGTACGTGTAGGGCAGTGTGCCCATGCCCTCGAAAACCTCCTGGTTGTGCGCGAGGAGTGAGTGGAGCTGCGCCCTAAAGTCTACATCTGGAAAGTCAGATGTGCCTTCAGGAGACAAAGTGTGGACTCGCCGAACGAGGTGGAGAATCTTGCACGCCTGTGCGCCTGACAAAGAGTCCTTCGAGGATCCTACGATCTCAAATGACAGCTTGGCCGTGCGCGAGTTGTGGGTGACTTCCAGCTGGCAGGACCCCGTGGCCGGGATGATGTTCCCATTGTAATCCACCAATTGACAGTGGGAAGGTAGAATGGGTGGTTTGACCTTTAATGCCTGGAAAGCTGACCATGCGAGCAGATTGGCGGAGGCACCAGTGTCCAGGCGAAATGTGACTTGGGATCGGTTGACCGTCAGGGTGGTACATTACTCATCGTCCGGATTATTGGTGTGGACTGGCAGCTGCTGGTGGTGCCTACTTGGGGCAGCCTGTTCTTATGGATGACCGCAACGCGGAAGGGCTCGCTGTCGTCAGTGTCGCCGGTCTGCATGGTGTCTGGAGGTAAGCCAGTGAATGTAGGCTGAATGGCCCGCACGGTCCTGCGAGACTGGCGGAATTGTTGCGAGTTGGCAGGTTGAGGTGCTCGACAACAGGCAGCATAGTGGCCCACATTGTAGGCACTGTCGGGTTCTAGCAGGACATTGCCGCTTTAAGTGTGCAGATCCACAGTTGCGGCATGTCGTGAATTCATTATGCTCATAACATTTGTTGTGCCACCGCGCATGCGTGGTGCGGTCCTGCGTTGCGCACCGCGTTCCTCGGCCTCAGCGTCCCCTCTTTTGGTGCGTACAAGGGCGGGGGGCCTTGGAAAGCACGCAAAATGGCCGCCCTCATCCGGGCCGCGGGCTGGGAGGTACTCGATCGACTGGACCCGCTCCGCCTCAGGGGCCCTGTGCCACGCAGTTTCGGCCACATGGATATGGGAGTACCGGCTGGTCGCGTTTTCATGGAGGACACAGGTCTCGATTGTAGTCGCCAGGGTGAGTTGTTTCACTTTAAGGAGCTGCTGGCGTAGGGTGTCTGACGCAACCCCAAAAACTATCTGATCCCTTATCATGGAGTCGGAGGTGGCCCTGTAGCCGCAGGATTGCGCAAGGATGCGCAGGTGTGTTAGGTATGATTGAAAAGGTTCGTCCTTACCCTGCAGGCGTTCCTGAAATAGGTACCATTCGAAGCTCTCATTGACTTCCACGCTGACGTGTTCATCGAACTTGAGCAGCACCGTTTTGTATTTTGCTCTGTCCTCGCCTTCCGCGAATGCCAGGGAGTTAAAGATGTGGATGGCGTGTTGCCCTGCCGTGGAGAGGAGAAGGGCTATCTTCCTGGTGTCCGATGCATTCTCCCTGTCTGTGGCCGCGAGGAATAGCTGGAAGCGCTGTTTGAAAAACTTCCAGTTTACACCTAGATTGCCAGCTATTTGGAGCGGCTGCGGCGGGCTGATGCTCTCCATGGATCAGGATGGCGGATTGCTGAAATGGTGCAGGTAGGTCTCACAGTCGCTGGTCTGCGTCCACTCGTGGTATCGTGTCGTGTTGGGTGTCCTGATACACAAATGAGCCAACACGGCTGTAGATGGTAAAACTTGATTTTATTATGTTAACTAACAGATGCAACTAACTATAGACTAGGGTACGTTCGCTACCAGCTAACCTATGGACCTAGCCCTATCACTAATGTTGGTGAGGCACTCAGCACATGGTCTATGTCTGAGTGTCACACTGCAAGCTCTGTGTCCCGAGCTGTCTCCTACCAGAATGAGCGGGAACTCTCGTGTTCCCCCTTTTATAGTGCGTGTGCTCTCACTAGTGATTGGCTGCGATGTTGTGTGTGTGCTGGTTGGTCCAAATGCCTGTCCATCAGTGTGTGTGTGATTGCACCATGACATGCTGATCTGGATATCATGACAAACCTGTGGTTACCGCAGATGTCGGTCATGGGGGACATCTTAGTCAGCCCGAAGTGCTGTCTTAGTTGGCCCCACGTTTTCAGTGTGGTTGCTACCACTGGGCTAGATGTATATTTCATCGAGCGGGATGGGAGTGCTGCCGTGGCTAGGGCCCAGAGGGTCGTTCCCTTGCAGGAAGCCTCCTCCATTCGCACCCACTCCGAGTTGGGTTTGTGCACCCATCCCCTCACTCTTTCCACTGTTGCTGCCCAGTGGTAGTATTGTACGTTTGGCAGTGCCAGGCCTCTCTTGATTTTTCTCCTTTGCCGTGTTGATTTGGGGACTCGTGGATTCTTGCCCCCCACACAAATGCCATAAATGCGCTATCAACATTTCGAAAGAAGGCCTTAGGGATGAAGATATGAAGATCGGTATGGATCTAAACAGGAAGGGGAACCTTGGCAACACATTCATTTTGATAATCTGCCTGCCTACGTTCGCGTCATCACCCCATTACCTGCTTTCTCCATCACCGCTCTCTCCTCTCTGTAGTCCGACCCTTATTTCAAAACAAGGTAGAACAGTCCCACGCAAACACATATTGCCATGTGAGAGTAACTTTAAGAAATGGGTGTTTATCAAATAGCTGTAGTGGATGTATCTTTAAGAAATGTGTGTTTATCAAATAGCTGCAGTGATGTCAGAGCGTGGGTGTCTGTCTGCTTTACTTTTGTTTTTGAGCTAACAGCTACAATGTGTGTTTAGTTTCTGTTTCAGAGTTGGAGCTGTATCCAGCCAAACAAGGTGTAATTTTGATCTCTCTGCATGTAATAATGTATCTTCAGATCACGTGCTAATTTAAAAGTGATAACTGCTCCCAGTAGAGAATTTAAAACCTGCTGTCTTTGTTGAAGAGGGTATTTGTCTTATGGATGTTGCTAGGAAAGATTAAGGGTTACTTATAGAGTACTGTATTCTTTGGGGAGAGTATTTGAGTTGATAGTTGCTAAGATGTTTACTGTGTGTTTATAAAATGTTAACTGGATTCATAGAATAAACATTGTTTTGTTTTAAAAGTGCTTTAGATCTCTGTTGCATTACACCTGTAGAGTGGGCCCTTGTGCTCCCCATAATCCAAATCTATTAAAAGTTATGGGTCAGGTGAACTTCATGATACACTTTGGCGTTCTCTGAACCCTGGCCCATAACAAATTGTGGGCTCGAGGGATGAAAGTCTACCTTTCACGATTGGATTGGCTTAGTGAACTTAAAGACACTGAGGGGTAAGCATATTTGTGGTTGCTTTTCAGGTGTGGTGTACCAGTTTAAGTAGGGAGTGTGTTGTGGACAGTGGTTCTTTCAGAGGCTATGAAGTTTTTGGGGGTGGAGAAGGTCATATGCAGTACCTTACGAATGGAGACTAAAAAATTTAGATTTGGCAAAAACATTGCAGTTATCGTTACCTGACAGCATGCAAAAAGAAGAGGTACTTACAGCGTTAGTTGAGCATTTAAAATTGCCTGAGATTCAGTCTGACTCATTAGATCTGGCAAAAATTCAGTTACAGATTAAACAACTGGAACATGAGAAAGAATTAAAGCAGCTTGAATGCACAATGAGGGACAAAGAAAAAGAGAGAGAGGAAAGAGAAAAAGAGAGAGAAAGGGAGGTACAGATCAGGGAAAAAGCAAAAGAGAGAGAGGAAAGGGAAAAGAGAGACAGGAAAGAGAAAAAGAGAGAGAGTTTGAACTTCAGAAAATGGCCATGAAACATGACAGTCAGTTAAAATTGGCGGATGTAAAGGGAAACATACAGTTGGAGGATAGTGATGAGGATAAAGAGAAAGAGTGTCATAGTCAAAGGCTTGGTGGGGATCTATTTAAAAATGTCCAAGCATTGCCAAGGTTTAATGAGAAGGAGGTAGAAGCCTTTTTCATTTCATTTGAAAAGGTGGCTAAACAAATGAAATGGCCACAGGACATGTGGGTATTACTGATTCAAACAAAGCTGGTAGGTAGGGCTAGTGAAGTGATGCATCACTATCAGAGGAGGTATCTGGGACGTATGAGGAGATGAAAAAATCCATCTTAGGTGCATATGAACTAGTGCCTGAAGCCTCCACTCAAAGGTTTAGAAATTTAAGGAAAGATCCTGGTCAAACATACATGGAGTTTGAAAGGATCAAACAGAGTAATTTTGATAGGTGGATTAGGGCTTTGAAAATAGTCCAAACGTATGAAGCTCTCAGAGAAATTATGCTTCTGGAGGAGTTTAAAAATTCAATTCCTGATGTGGTGAGAACTCATGTGGAAGAGAAGAGGGTTAAAACTGCGAGGTTAGCAGCTGAAATGGCAGATGATTATGAATTAGTTCATAAATCAAAGCTTGGTTTCCGACATCAGTTTCAGCCTGCGAGGGATAGAAACTGGGGAGATGAGAAATACTCAAGGGATAAAGGTAAACAAGTTCTGATGGGAGATAATAAGGAGAGTGTACCTCAGATTAAAAAGGAAATCCAAGAGGGTGGTAAAGAAATGAAAAGTTTCAAATGTTTTCACTGTAATAAACTAGGCCATGTAAAGTCACAGTGTTGGTGGTTGAAGAAAAGCCCAAGGGAAGGCTGATGTGGTAAAACAGGATAAGACTGGGAGTTTGTTAAAGTGGTAAAGGAAAGCCCAAGTGAAGCGAAGGAGATGCAAAAGATTGTACAGCCTGATCAAGAGATGATTGATAAGAAGGTGCGTAAAGTTGTGTGGGTAAAGTTTACTCATGTGTACCAGAAGGAGTAGGTAAATAAGTCACAATTTTAAGAGATACGGGAGCTAGTCAATCTTCAATGGTAAGAGATGAGGGGTTATGTAGTTTGGAAAGAATATTGCCAGAAAAGGTGGTAATATGTGGAATTCAGGGTGAGAATAGTAGTGTTCCATTATATAAGGTAAGGTTGGAAAGTTCAGTGAAGAGTGGTAGTAGGAGTAATAGAGAAACTATCTTGTCCAGGAATGCAGTTTATCTTGAGTAATGATATAGCTGGATCGCAGGTGGGAGTGATGCCTACTGTGGTTGATAAGCCAGTGGAAAACGAGACAGCTGAAGTGTTGAAGGAGGAATATCCTGGGATTTTTAGGGATTGTGTAGTAACAAGGTGGCAAAGTCACAGCTTAAGACAAGAGGAGAAAGCAGAGAGTGAAGATAAAGTTGAAGTTCAGTTTTCAGAAACAATTTTTGACCAGTTGGTTAGAAAAGACCAAGAACAGGTGGAGGATGAGGTGGACATTTTTAGTTCAGGAAAATTGGCGGAGTTACAACAGAAAGATATAGAAATAAAATGGATGTATCAGAAAGCATACACGGAAGAGGGATCTGAGTGTGTACCAGAATGTTATTACCGTAAAAATGATGTCTTGATGAGAAAATGGTGACCTTTACATATGCAGGCAGATGAAAAGTGGGCAGAAGTCCATCAAGTGGTATTGCCGGTAGGGTATAGAAAGGAGGTGTTGTGAGTAGCACATGAGGTACCAATGAGAGGTCATTTGGGAGTAAGGAAAACTCAAGCTAAAATCCTAAAACATTTTTATTGGCCTGGACTACATAAGGATGTAGTTAAATTTTGTCGATCATGTCACACATGTCAAGTGATAGGGAAACCTCAAGCAGTGCTAAAACCAGTGCCCTAAATACCCATTCCAGCATTTGAGGAAACTTCTACAAGGGTCTTAATTGATTGCGTAGGACCGCTCCTGAAAACGAAAAGTGGGAATCAATATCTTTTGACTATAATGGATGTGTCTACTAGGTTTCCAGAGGCCAATCCAGTACACAATATTACAGCTAAAAAGGTTGTGTAGGAGTTAGTTCAATTCTTTACTAGATATGTACTACCCACAGAAATACAATCGGATCAAGGATCAAATTTTACCTCTAGGTTATTCAAAGAGTTTATGGATAGCTTAGGAATAAAACAATTTATATCAACTGCGTACCATCCAGAATCGCAGGGAGCGTTAGAAAGGTGGCATCAGACATTAAAGACAATGTTGAGGGCTTATTGTCACGATGATCCAGAGGATTGGGATAAATTCCATCGTACTGTTTGCAATTAGGGATGCACTGAATGAGTCAACCAAATTCAGTCCTTTTGAACTAATGTTTGGTCATGAGGTGAGAGGACAACTTAAATTGATTAAGCAAAAATTGGTGAGTGAGCAGTCGGAGCTTACGTTATTGGATTATGTGTCAAATTTTAGGGAACGATTAAATAGAGCAGGGGAATTGGCTAGACAGCATTTAAAAGTTGTACAAATAGTAATGAAACGGGTAGCGGATAAGAAATCCAAAGTTTGTAGTTTTGCCAATGGAGATAAAGTTTTAGGATTGTTACCAGTGGTCGGTAAACCTTTAAAAGCAAGATTTTGTGGACCTTATCAGGTTGAAAGGAAATTAAGTGAGGTGAATTATGTGGTAAGATCGCCAGATAGAAGGAAAACTCACCGACTGTGTCATGTGAATATGCTTAAAAGGTACTTTGAAAGGGAAGGAGAGCAAAAGGAGGAGGTTTTAATGATTCTAACTCAAAGAGAAGAAACAAATCGAAATGACTTTGAATTTGACATTCCTCAAATTAAATTGGAAAACGAGGATGTTCTTAAAAATTGGGATAACTTGTTGAGTTACCTTCCAGAGGAATAACGAACTGACCTGAAAGAGTTATTGATATCACATGGACAGGTTTGTGGAGATAGGTTGGGAAGCACTGAAATGGTTATACATGATGTAGATGTGGGAAATGCTATTCCAATTAAACAACATCCATATAGACTTAACCCTTTAAAATTGGCACAGGTTAACAAAGAAACTGAAAATATGCTTAAAAATGGCATGATTGAAGTGAGTTGCAGCTATTGGAGCTCATCCATAGTGATGGTACCGAAACCAGACGGTACCCAACCGTTGTATGTGGACTAAAGAAAGGTTAATGCAGTTACAAGAATGGACTCTTATCCTATCCCGCGTTTGGAGGATTGTGTTGAGAAAGTGGGACAATCAGCTTTTATTACCAAACTGGATTTACTTAAAGGTTACTGGCAGGTACCTTTATCCGAATGGGCGTAGGAGATTTCAGCTTTTGTGACTCCAGATGGTATATACCAATTCAAAGTTATGCCATTTGGCATGAAAAACGCCCCAGCCACATTTCAACAGTTAATTAACAAAATTGTTTCAGGATTACCCAATTGTGCGGTATACATCGACGATCTGGTAATTTTCAGTCAGGCATGGAAAGAACATTTAAAACATCTGATGGAATTATTCGATCAAATTCAGGAGGCGGGCTTGGTGGTGACGAATGTGATATAAAATAATTGTTTTAGAGATATTAGTTACTGTAATGTAGAGATAGGCCAGTCTCATTCTGGTGAGTTCACAGACAAAGGATTTCAGAACGCATGGCAAAGTAAGGAGGAGGTGTGTCCAGCTACGGAGGGGAAAAGGATGCTGGGTAATAGGGGGCCAGAGGAAGGGATTGGAAGTGAGCCAATTAGGATGTATGGCCAGGTCAGGAGGGGTATAGGATGACCTATGGGAATCGTGTATGTGAAACTTGATGCCATTTGAATGTATCAGTAGAGATTACTTTGTCCTACAGACTCACTCGATTCCGGAGGTACAGAAAGCAAGATGTGTTTTGTACTGCTGTGAACTGAGTCAGGCTTGCAAGTCAAATAAAATAACTAATGCTGTACCTGCAAATCCATCTCGACTTTTATTGAGGCCAGACTGACGGGTAAAGAAATTTATGTTTTGTCAGTGGTAAACCTAGCCAAAAGTGAATTTGGAAAGTCCCAAGTCACTTTCCTGGGCCATACAATCGGACAGCGTCGAATGGTCCCACGGGATGTGAAAACAAAAGTTATCAGGGAGTTTCCAATACCCTCGACACAAAGGGAAATAATGCGATTTCTTGACATGAGTGGATTCTACCGGAAATTTGTGCCAAATATTAGTAGTGTGGTTGTTCCACTGATGGACTTGCTAAGGAAGCTAGCTACTTTAAGTGGACAACGGAGTGTCAACAGGCATTTGACTGCCTGAAGGCTGTGTTAACCAATGCTCCTGTGTTGGAGAATTACAAGGGGCTCTGTGATCGGATTGAACTAAAGTATCTGACTTGAGAGAAAAATGCTGAGGCGTAGAGAAATGGATGGATTGTGCAGAGACCTTCTTGTCCAAAGAAACTGTAAATCAAGAGGGATTCCAGGTGGAGGAAGAAGAACTAAAATGGACCATGTTATTATAAATGTTTGCGTGTTTTGTTTTGTTAAAAAAAAACATATATTCACTGTCAATATTTCTTAAAGAAAAGTGAAAAGTGAAAAGAAATCTGGAAGTTGATGGGTTTTTTTCTTCGGGGGGGAGGTACCTTTTAGAAATGTGTGTTTATCAAATAGCTGCAGTGATGTCAGAGTGTGGGTGGAGCTGGGCTGCCCGACTGCTTTACTTTCGTTTTTGAGCTAGCAGCTACAATGTGTTTTTAGTTTTGATTTCAGAGTTGGAGCTGCATCCAGTCAAACAATGTGTAATTTTGATCTCTCTGCATGTAAAGAATATCTTCAGATCACTTGCTAATATAAAAGTGATAACTGCTCTCAGTAGAGAATTTAAAACCTGCTATCTTTGTTAAACAGGGTATCTGTCTTGTGGATGTTGCTAGGAAAGATTAAGGATTGCTCATAAAGTACTGTATTCTTTGGGGGGAGTATTTGTGTTGATAGTTGCTAAGATGTTCACTGTGTGTTTATAAAATGTTAACTGGATTCACAGAATAAGTATTGTTTTGTTTTAAAGGTGCTTTAGATCTCTGTTGCATCACACCTGTAGAGTGGGCCCTTGTGCTTCCCATAACCGAAATCTATTAAAAGTTGTGGGCCAGGTGAACTCCATGTTACACTTTGGTGTTCTCTAAACCCTGGCCCATAACAATAGCTATAAAATAGTCTCTGGTCTCCGCTTTACTCTCCCATTGCCGTCCTTCTCCGGCGCTTCTTAACCGCTGCTGAGCCTATTCTCTGTCCATATCATTGGCTCTTACAATTCGTTGGCCTCTGCTGGGGTGTTAAAGTAGTCTGGCCGGGAACAGCATGCCTAATCGTGCCCCACTTTTGAAGTGTGCCAATTTCGCATTATTGGATTCGGTCCACTCCTTAGCAAGGTCCGCCCCAATGTCATGGTAGACCCGGATTCTATGTCCTTCTCATGAGCTCGGCTTTGTCTGCCGGCACACCTCAGGATCTTTTCCCGGTCCTGGTGCCGGTGCAGCTTAGCGATAATCGCTCTCAGCTGTTTCCCTGCTTTAGGCTTCGGTTGGAGCGACCTGCGTGCCCTGTCAAGTTCTGGGTGGTTGGGGAAGCTGTCCCTCCCGACTAAATTACCCAGCTTTTGGGCGATATAGTCCATTGGGTTCCTGCCCTCAATGCCTTCTGGCAGACCCACAATCTGGATATTTTGCCGTCGAGACCTGTTTTCTTGGTCCTTGATCTTCCCCTTCAAGTTCCCTTGGGCCACCACCTACCTTTTCACCTCTGCCTGCAGAGCTACGAACCTGTTGCTCTGGTCCGATGACGTCTTTTTGAGGTCTCGGATCATTCTCTTCTGCGCCTCCACCTTCTTCCCCAAGCCCTCTATCGTGTTCTGGGGCAGGTGGGAACTGTACATGAATGCCAGGCTACACTTTAACAGATCTGTGCCTACTGGCCTTACAGGGAGGTTTGCGAGTGCTGTTGATGAGGGTTAAGCTATATTGGTGGGGGATGGGAAACTGAGGAAAAATTCAGAATGGAGAGAAGAAAAACTGGCAGTGGGAAGTAGAGAAAAGTATTAACCGATAAGGAAGACCTATCAGAGAGTAATATCAAGGTACATAGAATACTTGGAGAGCTGGATAGAATGAGAGTAGGGAGTAGTGAGTCATTCGATGGGGTCAGAGTACGAGGGAAAATTAAAAAGCCTAAATCTAATGTGCATATATGTGAGTGCACAGAGCGTGGTTAATGAGATTGGTGAACTATAGGCACCAGTGGAATTATGATACTATTACTATAACAAACACCTGGTTCACAGAGGAAATGGGTGTTAAATATTCCTGAGTACAAGTTGTTTAGGAGAGACAGGAAAGGAAAGCAAAATGGGGGAGTTGCAACATTGATTAAAGATGTTACTGGAAAGAGAGGAAATTGCAGAGGGGACAAGAATGGAATCTCTCTGGCTAGAGATAAGGAATGAAAATGGGGGGCAGCACGGTGGCGTAGTGGTTAGCATTGCTGCCTCACAGCGCCGAGGTCCCAGGTTCGATCCCAGCTCTGGGTTACTGTCCGTGTGGAGTTTGCACATTCTCCCCGTGTTTGCATGGATTTTGCCCCCACAACCCAAAAGATGTGCAGGCTAGATGGATTGGCCACACTAAATTGCCTTAATTGGAAAAAATTAATTAGGTACACTAAATTTATTTTTTAAAAAGGAATGAAAATGGAGCAATAACATTGATTAGTGTAGTATGTAGACCACCAACTAGTGGAAGAGATGTAGAGGAACAAATTTGCAAAGAAATTACAGGGAGGTGCAAGAATTATAGAGTGATTATAATGGAGGACTTCAATTATCCAAGTATAGACTGGAATAGGAATAGTGCAAAGGGACAAGAGGGGTGAGAGTTCCTGAAATATGTTCAAGACAATTTCCTGCAGCAATGAGAGGGCAGGCACTGTTGGGCCTAGTTCCGGGGAGTGAGTTGGCCCCAGTGGAAGAAGTGCAAGTATGGCAGATGTCAGGTGGAAAATACAATGAAGAATCAGGCTTAATGTAGAAGGACCAGAGGGGAAATGAAAAAAACTAATAAGAAATTCAAGGAGGAAGCATGAAAAGAGACAGGCAGCTAATGGAAGAGGGAATTCCAAGATCTTCTATAAATATGTAAATAGTGATGAACGAAAGAGGATGTCTGATTTAGAGATAAAATAGGACAGTTGCACGCAGAGGCAAGAGGAATAGCAGAGATATTAAATGAGTACTTTGCCTCTATCTTTACAAAGGAAGAAGATGCACCCCAGGCCGAGGTGAGAGTGGAAGAAACTGGCACACTAAATACATTTATAATTCAGAAAGAGGAGTTGTTAGAAAGGCTGTCTTTACCGAAAATAGATAAGGTATCAGGACCGGATGAGATGCATACAAAGGTACCGAGGGAAATGAGAGTGGAAATTGCAGAGGCACCAGTGATAATCTTCCAGGCTTCTTTAGGCAAAGGGGAGGTGCTAGATGACTCAGATTGGAGGAAGGTTTGTCGTGGCGTTTCCAAGGGTCAGTGTTGGGACCCTTGCTCTTCCTGATATTTCTTTCTGACCTAGACTGTGGTGTTCAGGGCATGATTTCAAAATTTGCAAGTTATGCGAAGATTGGAAACATTGTCTACTGTGATGAGGATAGTCTTGAACTATAGACTATAGAGGATATAGACATGTTGGTAGATTGGGCAGACAAGTGGCAGATTAACTTCAGTGCAGTGATTCATTTTGAGATGAGGTAGTGATATATTTTGGCAGGAGGAATATGGAGAGATAGTATAAAACAAGGGAAGAAACTACAGGCGATGCAGGAACAGAGGGACCTCGGCTTATTTCTATATAAGTCATTGAAGATGGAAAGGTATGTTAAGAGAGCAGTTAATAAAGCACATACTATCTTAGGCTTTATTAATAAGAGCATTGAGTATAAGAGTAATAAAGTCATGTTGAATGTTACTCGGTTCTGGGTGCCACACTTGAACCATAGAATCTTACAGTGCAGAAGGAGACGATTCATCCCATTGAGTCTGCACTCACCCTCCAAAAGGGCACCCTACCTAGGCTCACTTTCCCACATAGCACAGTGGGCTAAACAGCTGGCTTGTAAAGCAGACCAAGGCCAGCAGCGCGGGTTCAATTCCTGTACCGGCCTCCCCGAACAGGCGCCGGAATGTGGCGAAATTACTTTTCACAGTAACTTCATTGAAGCCTCCTTGTGACAATAAGCGATTTTCATTTCATTTAATTCATTGTCCCTGTAACCCCACCTAACCTTCACATCTTTGGACATTATGGGCTAATTTGGGATGACCAATCAATCTAACCTGCCCATCATTGGACTGTGGGAGAAAACTGGAGCACCCAGAAGAAACACATGCAGACACGAGGAGAAAGTACAAACTCCACACAGTCTATCACCCAAGGTCATAATTGATCCCGTGTCCCTGGTGCTGTGAGGCAGCAGTGCTAACCACTGTGCCAACCTCAGGAAGAATGTGAAGGCACTGGAGAGAGTACAGGGGAGATGCACAAGAATGATTCCAGGAATAAAGAACTGTAGCTATGAGGATAAATTGGAGAGGTTGGGACTGTTTTCATGGAGAAAAGAAGGCTAAAAGGAGACGTGATAGAGGAATAAAAATCCTGCAGGATCAATGGGGTGTTTGAAGCATTCTATAAGAATCTTTATAGGTCGGAGTCATCTAGGGAGCGGTCAGGTATGTTGAAGTTCGGATGGCTTAGAGTGTCCCAAGGTAGAGGAGGAAGAGTGGGAAGGGTTAGAAGAGCCAATGGGAGAAGCGGAGTTCTTGACAGCTATAGGGCGAATGAAGATCTTCAAGGCCCCGGGCCGGATGGGTTCCTGGTAGAATTTTATAGGAGGTTTGCAGGACAGGACAGTTGGTATCGTTGTTCGTGAAAATGTTTGAGAATTCGGTAATAAGGGGTTCCCTACCCGAGACACTGATGCAGGCATACATTTCACTTCTGTTAAAGGAGGATAAGGACCCAGTGGAATGCCTGGTTGTACTGCCCGTATATTTATTGAATGTAGATGTTAAGATATTGGACATGGTATTAGCACTGAGACTGGAGCAGTGACTCCCTCAAATTATTGGGGAGGGTCAGACGGTTTAGTGAAAGACCAGCAATTGTCGTCCCGTATGCGGCGGTTGTTAAATGTGGTGCTGTCCCCATCAGGGAGGCCGGAACTGGAGGTAATTGTTACATTGGATGCCGAGAAGGCATTCGATAGAGTAGAATGGGAGTATTTGTTTGCAGTATTGGAAAAGTTTGAATTAGGACCCAAGTTTGTGCCTTGGTTACGGTTATTGTGCAAAGCGCCAAAAGCCAGTGTCTGCAAATTGATGTGTTGGGTGTTCTGGATCACAAACAGGTCACCAACACTGGAAGTGGTGCAACTCTATTTTATTATCAGGTTAACTATATTAACATACTTGAACTGTGGGTAAATGCAATACCAGCTTTAACTGTTGACCCTTGCCTAGTCCTAACCAGATGATGCACTCAGCACATGGTGAATGTCTGTGTTGCAGGCTGTGAGCTCTGTGCTCCCAGCTGGCTGCTACTAGAAAGAGCGGGAACTCTCCTGTCTCCTGTCTTGACAGTGCGTGTGCTCTCACTGGTGATTGGCTGCGGTGTTGTGTATGCTGATTGGTCCCACTGCATGTCCATCAGTGTGTGTGTGTGTCTGCACCATGATATACTGGTGTATATTATGACATCCGCCCTTTTATATAAAGAATATGTGCCTGCGTGACAATAAATATCGTGCAGTGAATGTACCTGACTATGTGTGTGCGTGTTATTTACATGACTATGTACATGAGGCTAATCTATTTACACGGGAAGGTGCCTGGTGCCGAGAAATAGGGTGTCACGCCAACAACGAAATGAACATTATATACAAACTATTGGAACGATGAAACAGGATAACAGAACAGATCAAAGAGTCCAACATCGTAAAACTCATAAGTCAAGTCTCTGAGGTGGGTGACGAATTCTGGTTGACTGCCTCAAGAGTGGGTCAGGAGCCACCGACTGAGGAACGGGCTGGGCCATGGCAGAGTGAGGAGGACGCAGAATCTCCACGTAGTCCAGGTTGGGGACAACAGGAGGGCGTGGCACCGGTGGAGGATCACGTAGCGAGCGTGGAATAAGACGAAGGGCACGCCGATTGCGGCGGCGAATGGAATCATCTGGCAGAAGAACCAGGAACAAGCGGGGAGACACCTGCCGAAGAACCACAGCAGTTGCAGACCAGCCACCCTCCAGAAGATGGATGCGGACGTTGTCATCCGACGCCAGAGCAGGGAGATCAGTCGCCCGAGCGTCATGCGCCACCTTGTGTTGTGCATGAGACTGTTGCATCCGCTGAAGGACCATAACGTGGTCGAGGTCTGGGACGTGAATGGACGGCACCGTGGTCCTGAGGGTGCGACCCATGAGCAGCTGGGCTGGCGACTGGCCCGTGGAGAGTGGGGCCGAACGATAGGCGAGCAACGCGAGGTAGAAGTCGGATCCTGCATCGGCAGCCTTGCAGAGGAGCCGTTTGACGATGTGGACACCCTTTTCTGCTTTGCCATTGGATTGGGGGTGCAGGGGACTGGATGTCACATGCACAAAGTTGTACCTGCTGGCAAAGTTGGACCATTCCTGGCTCGCGAAGCAGGGGCCATTGTCCGACATCACAGTGAGTGGGATGCCGTGACGAGCAAAGGTCTCCTTGCAGGCACGGATGACCGCCAATGATGTGATGTCGTGTAGGCGTACGACCTCCGGATCATTCGAAAAATAGTCTACAATCAGAACATTGTCCCTGCCGAGCGCATGGAACAGGTCAACGCCTACTTTAGACCAAGGGGATGTGGCCAACTCATGGGGCTGTAGGGTCTCACGTGGTTGTGCCGGCTGGAACCGCTGACAGGTGGGGCAGTTGAGCACTGTGTTGGCGATGTCCTCATTGATGCCGGGCCAGTACACAGCCTCTCGGGCCCTCCGTCGGCACTTCTCGATGCCAAGACGGCCCTCGTGTAGCTGTTCCAAAACAAGCTGGCGCATGCTGTGCGGGATCACGATGCGGTCCAGCTTCAGGAGGACACCATCGGCTACTGCCAGATCGTCTCTGATATTGTAGAACTGCAGGCATTGGCCCTTGAGCCACCCGTCCGTCATGTGGCGCATGACACGCTGTAGTAGGGGTCAGCCGCAGTCTTGCGGCGAATGTGGATAAGGCGTTCATCCGTGGCCGGCAGATTAGAAGCCGTGAAGGCCACATGAGCGTCAACCTGGCAGATGAACCCCTCTGGGTCACACGGGGTGTTGGCTGCCCTGGACAGAGCGTCGGCTATGATCAGGTCCTTGCCCGGGGTGTATAGGAGCTGGATGGTACTGTGCACTAAGGTGCCGGCGATGCGGAGCGGCGGCGGCGGGTTGATGTTCTCCATACTTCAGGATGCCGGAATGCTGATTAGTTGCAGGTGGGTCTCAGAGGTGCTAGTATGCAACCAAACCTGGTATCATGATGTGTTGGGTGTTCTGGATCACAAACAGGTCACCAACACTGGAAGTGGTGCAACTCTATTTTATTATAAGGTTAACTATATTAACATACTTGAACTGTGGGTAAATGCAATACCAGCTTTAACTGTTGACCCTTGCCTAGTCCTAACCAGGTGGTGCACTCAGCACATGGTGAATGTCTGTGTTGCAGAATGAGCTCTGGGCTCCCAGCTGGCTGATACTAGAAAGAGCGGGAACTCTCCCGTCCTCGGTCTTTACAGTGCGTGTGCTCTCACTGGTGATTGGCTGCGGTGTTGTGTGTGCTGATTGGTCCCACTGCATGCCCATCAGTGTGTGTGTGTGTGTGTGTGTCTGCACCATAATATACTGGTGTATATTATGACACAAATGACATGAGCTCGGGTTATTTCCTATTAAACAGGGAAACGAGGCAGGGATGCCCCATGACCCCCTCTTCTTGGCATTGGCAATTGAGCCTTTGGCCATTGCCTTGAGGGCTTCAGGTAGGTGGAGGGGGACAATGAGGATGGGGAGGGTGGGGCATAGGGTGTTCCTGTATGCCTATAATCTCTTACTGTATGTAACAGACCTGATTCCCACTATGGGTGACATAATGGGGCTGCTGAGGCACTTTGGCTCTTTTTCAGGGTAGAAGCTAAACCTGGAAAAAGTGAGTGCTTCCCGGTTAATCGTCCGGGGATGGGAGTTAATCTGGGGGTGGTGCCGTTTGGTTGGCTGGTTCCAACTTTAGGTATCGGTGGATTCAGGTGGCCCAAAACTTGGTCCAGCTCCATAAATGGAACTACTCGAGATTGGAGGGTAGGGTCAAGATGGATTTGCAGAGGTGGGACAATCTTCGTCTCTCCTTGGTGGGCAAGGTTCAGTCAGTCAAAATGAACATTTTGCTGAGGTTTTTCTTCATGTTCCAGTGTTTTCTGATTTTTTTCTTCCTGAATCCTTTTTTGGGCGTCTCGAAAAATTGATCATGTCCTGTATAGGGGTGGGCAGGACTGAGAGGATTCGGAGGACAGTCTTTCAGATTGACAGGCATTCAGGGGGCTTGGCGCTGCCGAGCCTGATATGCTCTTATTGGACAGCGAGCACAGAGAAGGTGTTGGGTTGGTGATCCGGGAGCTACGTGGGTGCAGATGGATTCAAAGTCATGTGGAGGGTCTGGGCTGAATGCATTAATGACTCCGGTGAAATGATCAGCAATTCTGGTGCTTGTCTCCACCTTGAAGATATGGAGACAATTATGGCAGCATTTTAAATTGAGGATGGTATCGAAGGTGGCTCTGATTTGTACGAACCCATATGTTTGAGCTTGCAAGGTTGGATGCCATGTTTTGGGGATGGGGTTGGAAAGAGTAGGGATCTGTTCCTGGAGGGTGGTTTGCCAGTTTTGAGGAACTGTCGGAGAAGTTTGGCTCACACAATCTGACTTGTTGAGATATTTGAAGTTCGCAATTTTGCGGAACTTCTTCCCGACATTCCACGTGATGCTGCCAGCCTCGCTAATGAAGACGGTTCTTTCAATCACAGGATAGGAGGAAGGGAGCACTTCTGGTATCTGAGATTATGTCAGAGGATCCAATATCGATGGAGAGGGTTAAGGCCAAGTGAGAGGAGGAGTTGGGGGCTGGTAGTGGATGATGAGGTGTGGAGTGAGGCCATTTGGAGGGTAAACTCCATGTCATTGTGTGTGTCATTGGCTTAATACAGCTTAAAGTGATATTTAGTGCTCAGCTGACTAGGCCCAGGATGAGTTGGTTTTCGCAGGGGTTGGAGAACAAGTGAGAGTGCTGTGCAGGGGGTCTGGCCAATCATGTGCACATAATCTGGTTGTGTCCTGAACTTGGGGGTTTCTGGGTTTCATAGAACATAGAACATAGAACAATACAGCGCAGTACAGGCCCTTCGGCCCACGATGTTGCACCGAAACAAAAGCCATCTAACCTACACTATGCCATTATCATCCATATGTTTATCCAATAAACTTTTAAATGCCCTCAATGTTGGCGAGTTCACTACTGTAGCAGGTAGGGCATTCCACGGCCTCACTACTCTTTGCGTAAAGAACCTACCTCTGACCTCTGTCCTATATCTATTACCCCTCAGTTTAAAGTTATGTCCCCTCGTGCCAGCCATATCCATCCGCGGGAGAAGGCTCTCACTGTCCACCCTATCCAACCCCCTGATCATTTCGTATGCCTCTATTAAGTCTCCTCTTAACCTTCTTCTCTCCAACGAAAACAACCTCAAGTCCATCAGCCTTTCCTCATAAGATTTTCCCTCCATACCAGGCAACATCCTGGTAAATCTCCTCTGCACCCGCTCCAAAGCCTCCACGTCCTTCCTATAATGCGGTGACCAGAACTGTACGCAATACTCCAAATGCGGCCGTACCAGAGTTCTGTACAGCTGCAACATGACCTCCCGACTCCGGAACTCAATCCCTCTACCAATAAAGGCCAACACTCCATAGGCCTTCTTCACAACCCTATCAACCTGGGTGGCAACTTTCAGGGATCTATGTACATGGACACCTAGATCCCTCTGCTCATCCACACTTTCAAGAACTTTACCATTAGCCAAATATTCCGCATTCCTGTTATTCCTTCCAAAGTGAATCACCTCACACTTCTCTACATTAAACTCCATTTGCCACCTCTCAGCCCAGCTCTGCAGCTTATCTATATCCCTCTGTAACCTGCTACATCCTTCCACACTATCGACAACACCACCGACTTTAGTATCGTCTGCAAATTTACTCACCCACCCTTCTACGCCTTCCTCTAGGTCATTGATAAAAATGACAAACAGCAACGGCCCCAGAACAGATCCTTGTGGTACTCCACTTGTGACTGTACTCCATTCTGAACATTTCCCATCAACCACCACACTCTGTCTTCTTTCAGCTAGCCAATTTGTGATCCACATCTCTAAATCACCCTCAATCCCCAGCCTCCGTATTTTTTGCAATAGCCTACCGTGGGGAACCTTATCAAATGCTTTGCTGAAATCCATATACACCACATCAACTGCTCTACCCTCGTCTACCTGTTCAGTCACCTTCTCAAAGAACTCAATAAGGTTTGTGAGGCATGACCTACCCTTCACAAAGCCATGCTGACTATCCCTGATCATATTATTCCTATCTAGATGATTATAAATCTTGTCTCTTATAATCCCTTCCAAGACTTTACCCACTACAGACGTGAGGCTCACTGGTCTATAGTTGCCGGGGTTGTCTCTGCTCCCCTTTTTGAACAAAGGGACCACATTTGCTGTCCTCCAGTCCTCTGGCACTATTCCTGTAGCCAATGATGACATAAAAATCAAAGCCAAAGTTTCCTTCTTTTTTAAAAAAAATATATTTTATTAAAGATTTTCATACACAATTTTTTCCCCTTACACATCAAACAAAAAGAAAAGGTAACAGTACAAGTAACATGATAACTACAATCTACTAATCATCCGCAACTCCAAATAAAGCTAACCCCCAGCCTGGTTTGACCCGGACCTTCACCACCTTCGAGATCACTCCCGTCACTCCCCTCCAATACCCCTCCAGTGCCGGGCACAGCCAAAACATATGCGTGTGGTTTGCCGGGCTTCCGCCGCACCTCCCACACTTGTCCTCCACCCCAAAGAACCTGCTCAACCTTGCTCCCGTTATGTGTGCTCTATGCAGCACCTTAAATTGAATCAGGCTAAGCCTGGCACACGAGGAAGAGGAATTTACCCTGCTTAGGGCATCAGCCCACAAACCCTCCTCTGTCTCCTCCCCGAGTTCTTCTTCCCATTTTCCTTTCAGTTCGCCCACCAGCTCCTCCCCCTCTTCTCTCATCTCTTGGTATATCTCTGACACCTTGCCCTCCCCGACCCACACCCCCGAAAGCATTCTATCCTGGATCCCCTGTGTCGGGAGCAATGGAAATTCCCTCACCTGTTGTCTTGTGAACGCCCTCACCTGCATATACCTAAAGAAATTTCCCCGGGGCAGCTTATACTTTTCCTCCAAGGCTCCCAAACTCGCAAACGTCCCGTCTATAAATAAATCTCCCACCCTCCTAATTCCCAACTGGTGCCAGCTCTGGAATCCTCCATCCATCCTCCCTGGGGCAAACCTATGGTTGTTCCTAATTGAGGACCCCACCAAGGCTCCCAACACACCTCTCTGTCGCCTCCATTGCCCCCATATATTTAATGTTGCTGCCACCACTGGGTTCGTGGTAAATTTTTTTGGTGAGAACGGTAGTGGCACCGTCACCAGCGCCTCTAGACGCGTCCCTTTACAGGACTTCCTCTCTAATCTTTTCCACGCCGCTCCCTCTCCCTCTCCCTCTATCATCCATTTACGGATCATCGCCACATTGGCGGCCCAGTAGTAGTCGCCCAAATTCGGAAGCGCCAGTCCCCCTCTGTCTCTACTACGTTGCAAGAACCCCCTCCTTACCCTCGGAACTTTCCCTGCCCACACGAAACTCGTGATGCTCCTGTCTATTTTTTTAAAGAAGGCCTTAGTGATCAGTATAGGGAGACACTGGAACACAAATAGGAACCTCGGGAGGACCATCATCTTAATTGCCTGCACTCTGCCCGCCAGTGACAGCGGCTGCATGTCCCACCTCTTGAAGTCCTCTTCCATTTGTTCCACCAGTCGTGTCAGATTAAGTCTGTGCAAGGTTCCCCAGCTCCTGGCTATCTGAATCCCCAGGTAGCGAATGTTTCTTTCCACTCTCCTTAAAGGCAGGCCAGCTATCTCTCTACTCTGGTCCCCAGGGTGTATCACAAAAAGTTCACTCTTTCCCATGTTGAGCCTATATCCCGAGAAATCTCCGAACTCCCTCAATATCTGCATGACCTCTGTCATCCCCCCCACTGGGTCCGTCACATACAGCAGTAGGTCATCCGCATAGAGTGACACTCGGTGTTCCTCTCCCCCTCTAATCACCCCTCTCCATTTTCTGGAGTCTCTCAGCGCCATGGCCAGTGGTTCAATTGCCAGTGCGAACAGTAATGGAGATAGCGGGCATCCCTGTCTTGTTCCCCTATATAGTCGGAAATACTCCGATCTTTGTCGGCCCGTGATCACACTTGCCGTTGGGGCCCCATAGAGGAGTTTGACCCAGCTAACAAGTCCGTCCCCGAACCCGAGCCTCCTCAGCACCTCCCATAGATACTCCCACTCCACCCTATCAAATGCCTTCTCTGCATCCATTGCCGCCACTATCTCTGCCTCCCCCTCTGCTGGGGGCATCATTATCACCCCTAATAGCCGTCGCACGTTGACATTTAGTTGTCTCCCCTTTACGAATCCTGTCTGGTCTTCGTGCACCACCCCCGGGACACAGTCCTCCATCCTCGTTGCCAGCACCTTTGCTAGCAATTTGGCGTCCACATTTAGTAGTGAAATAGGCCTATAGGACCCGCACTGCAGCGGATCTTTATCCCGCTTCAAAATTAGCGATATCGTCGCCTCCGACATTGTCGGGGGTAGAGTCCCCCCTTCCCTGGCCTCGTTAAAAGTCCTCACCAACAGCGGGGCCAGCAAGTCCACATATTTTCGATAAAATTCCACCGGGAACCCATCCGGTCCCGGGGCCTTCCTTGCCTGCATGTTCCCCAGCCCCTTGGTAACCTCGTCCACCCCAATTGGTGCCCCCAGGCCTTCCACCTCCTGCTCCTCCACCCTCGGGAACCTTAATTGGTCCAAAAACTGCCACATCTCCTCTTTTCCCTCCGGGTGTTGGGACCTATAAAGTCTTTCGTAAAAGGTCTTAAACACCTCGTTTATCTTCCCTGCTCTCCGCACCGTAGCTCCCTTTTCATCTCTAATTCCCCCTATCTCCCTCGCCGCTGTCCTCTTTCGCAGCTGATGGGCCAACAGGCGACTAGCCTTTTCCCCATATTCATATCTCATCCCCTGTGCCTTCCTCCACAGCACCTCCGCCCTCCTAGTGGTCAGAAGGTCGAACTCCGTCTGGAGTCGTCGTCTCTCCCTATATAGTCCCTCCTCCGAGGCCTCCGCATATTCTTTATCCACCCTTAAAATCTCCCCCAGTAATCTTTCCCTTTCCTTGGCCTCTATTTTCCCTTTGTGGGCCCTGATGGAGATCAGCTCTCCTCTGACCACCGCCTTTAGTGCTTCCCAACCTACTCCCACTCAGACCTCCCCGTCGTCATTGGCCTCCAGGTATCTCTCGATACATCCCCGCACCCTTCCACAGACTCCCTCATCCGCCAACAATCCCACATCTAATCGCCAGAGTGCACGCTGCTCCCTCTCCTCTCCTAGTTCCAGGTCCACCCAGTGTGGGGCATGATCTGAGACAGCTATGGCTGAGTACTCAGTTTCTTCCACCCTCGAGATCAACGACCTTCCCAAAACAAAGAAATCTATCCGGGAGTACACCTTGTGAACATGGGAGAAGAAGGAGAACTCCTTGGTCTTCGGTCTAACAAATCGCCATGGATCCACTCCCCCCATTTGGTCCATAAACCCCTTGAGCACCTTGGCCGCTGCCGGCCTTCTTCCGGTCCTAGATCTAGATCTATCTAACCCTGGGTCCAGCACGGTGTTGAAGTCTACCCCCATTATCAAGTTTCCTGCCTCCAGGTCCGGAATACGTCCCAGCATCCGCTTCATGAATCCCGCGTCATCCCAATTCGGGGCATATACGTTAACCAACACGACCTCCGTTCCCTCCAATCTGCCACTCACCATCACATATCTGCCTCCACTATCTGCTACAATGCTCCTAGCTTCGCATGATATCCGTTTCCCCACCAGTATGGCCACCCCTCTATTCTTTGCATCCAGCCCTGAATGGAACACCTGTCCTACCCATCCTTTCCTTAACCTAATTTGGTCCGCCACCTTCAGGTGCGTCTCCTGAAGCATAGCCACGTCTGCCCTCAGTCCTTTCAAGTGCGCGAACACTCGGGCCTTTTTAATCGGTCCATTTAGGCCTCTCACGTTCCACGTTGTAGCGCACAATGACTTACGAGAGAGACGAATAGAGGTGAAGTCGATGAGGCTTTATTAAGCGTGACTTGTTCCCAGCAGTTCAGCAACAGACTGGAGCTGCGGGGAGAAGCCCAGGTTCTTATACTCCGCCTTCAGGGCGGAGCTAGGGATCAACAGCCAACCAGGACCCGGGATCTGTCAGCCAACAGCATCACGGCTTCACAGTCCCACATGACCCCTAATGCATACTACCACATTCACCCCTTGTTAAAAATGAACCCGGCGGGGTGGTGCTTCGCATGGTGGTAGGGGTTTACAAGGCTGGTCCTGGGAGGAGAACATTTTTGGCATGTCCTTTCAATGCTCTACACTTTGCCCTACATTGGGCTATGTACAGGGTTTGTGAACTATTTACAAAATTCGTAAGAGGAAAAGAACATTCTCGTTAAAGTCCACAACATTCTTGTGTTACACCGATGCCACGAGTCGAGCGGGCGGTCTGGTCTTCCTTGTCGATTGCCTCAGCCCCGGTGTTGGTGCAGGTGCTTGTTCCCGCGTTGTCGTCTCCGGGAGCTTTTCGGTGTCTGCTTGTTTCACTCCTGGTCGGGCATGGGAGGAGGACCGATCCTCCCGGGAAGGGGGCGGTCGCGGGGTGTGCCGGTGGCAGGGAGGGGGTTACACAGAGGCGAGTGCTCATGGGGTGGAGGTCAGCTTCTCCCAGTGCCTCAGTGTGAATGGGAGATCTGATAGGGTTCTTACACCTCAAGAAAGTAAAGTAAACCGTGATTGGAACAATTGAGAGATTTTACCGAAGATCGCAGCTGTTTATGTTGTATTTGAAAGAGCTGGTCACTGTTAGTTGCTAAAGGAGAGGTGGAGGTAAGGGGAAGAGGGGAGGTGTTAGGTGTTTCTGGAGGGGTGGGGCTTGGGCATGGGTGGTGGTAAGTGGGATTGGGGGCTGTTATTCTGATTGGTTGTGTTGTGTTGTTTTACATAGAACATAGAACATAGAAAATATAGCACAGAACAGGCCCTTCGGCCCACGATGTTGTGCCGAACCTTTGTCCTAGATTAATCATAGATTATCATTGAATTTACAGTGCAGAAGAAGGCCATTCGGCCCTTTGAGTCTGCACCGGCTCTTGGAAAGAGCACCCTACCCAAACTCAACACCTCCACCCAACACCAAGGGCAATTTTGGACATTAAGGGCAATTTATCATTGGCCAATTCACCTAACCTGCACATCTTTGGACTGTGGGAGGAAATCGGAGCACCCGGAGGAAACCCACGCAGACACGGGGAGGACGTGCAGACTCCGCACAGACAGTGACCCAAGCCGGAATCGAACCTGGGACCCTGGAGCTGTGAAGCAATTGTGCTATCCACAATGCTACCGTGCTGCCCTTAAGAACAAATAAACCTACACTATATCATTTTACCGTAATCCATGTACCTATCCAATAGCTGCTTGAAGGTCCCTAATGTTTCCGACTCAACTACTTCCACGGGCAGTGCATTCCATGCCCCCACTACTCTCTGGGTAAAGAACCTACCTCTGATATCGCTCCTATATCTTCCACCTTAAATTTATGTCCCCTTGTAATGGTTTGTTCCACCCGGGGAAAAAGTCTCTGACTGTCTACTCTATCTATTCCCCTGATCATCTTATAAACCTCTATCAAGTCGCCCCTCATCCTTCTCCGTTCTAATGAGAAAAGGCCTAGCACCCTCAACCTTTCCTCGTAAGACCTACTCTCCATTCCAGGCAACATCCTGGTAAATCTTCTTTGCACCTTTTCCAAAGCTTCCACATCCTTCCTAAAATGAGGCGACCAGAACTGTACACAGTACTCCAAATGTGGCCTTACCAAAGTTTTGTACAGCTGCATCATCACCTCACGGCTCTTAAATTCAATCCCTCTGTTAATGAATGCGAGCACACCATAGGCCTTCTTCACAGCTCTATCCACTTGAGTGGCAACTTTCAAAGATGTATGAACATAGACCCCAAGATCTCTCTGCTCCTCCACATTGCCAAGAACTCTACCGTTAACCCTGTATTCCGCATTCATATTTGTCCTTCCAAAATGGACAACCTCACACTTTTCAGGGTTAAATTCCATCTGCCACTTCTCAGCCCAGCTCTGCATCCTATCTATGTCTCTTTGCAGCCAACAACAGCCCTCCTTACTATCCAGAACTCCACCAATCTTCGTATCGTCTGCAAATTTACTGACCCACCCTTCAACGCCCTCATCCAAGTCATTAATGAAAATCACAAACAGCAGAGGACCCAGAACTGATCCCTGCGGTATGCCACTGGTAACTGGGATCCAGGCTGAATATTTGCCATCCACCACCACTCTCTGACTTCTATCGGTTAGCCAGTTCGTTATCCAACTGGCCAAATTTCCCACTATCCCATGCCTCCTTACTTTCTGCATAAGTCTACCATGGGGAACCTTATCAAATGCCTTACTAAAATCCATGTACACTACATCCACTGCTTTACCTTCATCCACATGCTTGGTCACCTCCTCAAAGAATTCAATAAGACTTGTAAGGCAAGACCTACCCCTCACAAATCCGTGCTGACTATCCCTAATCAAGCAGTGTCTTTCCAGATGCTCAGAAATTCTATCCTTCAGTACCCTTTCCATTACTTTGCCTACCACCGAAGTAAGACTAACTGGCCTGTAATTCCCAGGGTTATCCCTAGTCCCTTTTTTGAACAGGGGCACGACATTCGCCACTCTCCAATCCGCTGGTACCACCCCTGTTGACAGTGAGGACGAAAAGATCATTGCCAATGGCTCTGCAATTTCATCTCTTGCTTCCCATAGAATCCTTGGATATATCCCGTCAGGCCCGGGGGACTTGTCTATCCTCAAGTTTTTCAAAATGCCCAACACATCTTCCTTCCTAACAAGTATTTCCTCGAGCTTACCAATCTGTTTCACACTGTCCTCTCCAACAATATCGCCCCTCTCATTTGTAAATACTGAAGAAAAGTACTCGTTCAAGACCTCTCCTATCTCTTCAGACTCAATACACAATCTCCCGCTACTGTCCTTGATCGGACCTACCTTCGCTCTAGTCATTCTCATATTTCTCACATATGTGTAAAAGGCCTTGGGGTTTTCCTTGATCCTACCCGCCAAAGATTGTTCATGCCCTCTCTTAGCTCTCCTAATCCCTTTCTTCAGTTCCCTCCTGGCTATCTTGTATCCATCCAATGCCCTGTCTGAACCTTGTTTCCTCAGCCTTACATAAGTCTCCTTTTTCCTCTTAACAAGACATTCAACCTCTCTTGTCAACCATGGTTCCCTCACTCGACCATCTCTTCCCTGCCTGACAGGGACATACATATCAAGGACACGTAGAACCTGTTCCTTGAACAAGTTCCACATTTCACTTGTGTCCTTCCCTGACAGCCTATGTTCCCAACTTATGCACTTCAATTCTTGTCTGACAACATCGTATTTACCCTTCCCCCAATTGTAAACCTTGCCCTGTTGCACGTACCTATCCCTCTCCATTACTAAAGTGAAAGTCACAGAATTGTGGTCACTATCTCCAAAATGCTCCCCCACTAACAAATCTATCACTTGCCCTGGTTCATTACCAAGTACTAAATGTACTTTGTATTTGTTTGTCTTTGTATTATATATAAAATGAAAATTGTTGAATTAAAATATTTTTAAAAAGATCCTGTGGGATATGGCAGGGTAAATAGTGTGAAACGGTTCCCACTCAAGAGAGCATCAACAAATGTTTTATTTATTCAAGGTGTGTGCGTTTTGCTGGCTAGGTCAGCATTCACTGCCCATTATTAGTTTCCCTTCAGAAGGTGGTAGTGAGCTGCCTTTTAAATCGCTGCAGTGCCTGAGGTGTAGGTACATCCACAGTGCTGTTAGGGAGGCAGATCCAGGATTTTTACCCAGCGACAGTGAAGGAATGGCAATATATTTCCAGATCAGAATGGTAAGTGGTTTGAAGGAGAACTTCCAAATGATGGTGATCCCATGTATCTGCTAACTGGAGGGCACAGGTTAGAAATAATTGACAAAGGAGTAAAATTGATGTGAGGAAAAATATTTTCACGCTGAGAGTGGTTGGAATCTGAAACAAACTTCCTGAGAGATGATGGAGGCAGGTTCAATCAATGTATTCAAAAGGGAATTGGATTGCTCTCTAAAAAGAAAGAATTGCAAGGTTATGGGGATAAGGCAGGGGACTGAAACTAGGTCGAAAGCTCTCTCACAGAGTCAGTGCGTACTCGATGGGCAGAATGGCCTCCTTCTGCACTGTAAAGATTTTGTGATTCTTTTTTAAAAATAAATTTAGAATACCCAATTCATTTTTTTCCAATTAAGGGGCAATTTAGTGTGGCCAATCTACCTACCCTGCACATCTTTGGGTTGTGGGGGCAAACCCACACAAACACGGGGGGAATATGCAAACTCTACATGGACAGTGACCCAGAACCGGGATCGAACCTGGGACCTTGACGCCGTGAGGCAGCAGGGCTAACCCACTGCGCCATCGTGCTGCCTTAAGGTTTTGTGATTCTGTGATCATCATGGTTTCCTGCCCTATACACAACCCGGTATGCTAAGGGGAGATAGCTTACCAGGACGAGATATTGAGGTGCTGCACGTCCACTCTGATGATAAGTACATCAAGAGAACTGAGGATGAGGAAGCTAAAGCTTCAAGAGGAAGAAGATAATGCACAGGCCAGACGAGATAGGCTTGCATGTGACATGCTTATGGCACCTGGTTCCAGGAGGATGATGATAACTAGCACATAGAGCCTCTTTCACCAGTGTCCTCCATGTACCTTACTACCTTGGTTGCCATCCTAATCAGGTCAACACAGCATATCCATCTCTGAATGAGTCACAACCTTGCGTCATGACGTCGTCATCTTTGGTAGGTACGGTATCCTCTGGACCATGTGGCCCTTCTGTTATAATTTTGGACTACTTGGCCTTTCTGTTATGAGAAAATAACAGCAATGGGGCATTTTGTGAGCAGAGTTGAGATGGTGCAGCTTCTTCATTTCACTGCCTTAGGCAACCTTCAAGAGGCAGAAGCAGCTCTGGCAGTATGTCTGCAGTCTGGCAAAGTGCCTCAAGGAGGACAACCATTGCTGAGTGGTTCTCACCTCCATGTATGAGGTCAATTCTGAATCCGCACTTTGGTTTACCCAGACAGGCAATCGTTCAGGCAATACATGTATTTAGGCTTCATCTTCATACTCAGTCCCCAGCATTGGATATTTCATCAGGACATAGCCATCTGTAACTCTCAGTAATGGATGCAAGGCGGCACTTCAGCTCACCTTTCAGTGGACCTCAAAACTTACAGGAACAGCATAGTCTGATATCTGTCACTCATGACCAAGCCTCCGTTTAGTCTCCTAATGTACCATGTTGCCCCACCGTGGCATTTGTTGGGCCGAAAGAAAATTACCCTCTTGGCTTGAAGGAGCCCAATCGTTGATAATAAGGAGCACATATCAAACGTCTTGGAGACTCACTCTGATCCCATTTGAGGCCTCCATATTTCCATTCCAGCAGTCTACCAAATGCACATGGAACCCAGGGACAACAGTTGCACATTACCATGTCAACTGACTATTCCAGAGCTGCAGAGGGCTAATGTGACAAGAGGTTAGCCAGACCTTCTGGCCGAGCGCTACATCCTCCCATGTCCAAGTCAGGCATCAGGAGCCTCTACACACAACTTCTAGGTTGTGCAGTTTTAACCATCTGGCAGGGATTGCATGGCTCAACATCTGTCAACGAGGCCCGTAGCTCTAAATCATGGAGGTTGGAAGGTACGTACTAATGTTGGGTTGATGGTCAGATGTACTCCTGGATATGAGATAATATTGCAGGCAGACAGTAAATGGTCCAAATTTGGGTGCATATTTAAAGCTCTCTCAAGACTTATGGAAAGTAAAATGAGAGATCCATCGACTCCATGCATATCCTGTAAAATTCAGATTAAGCACTCTACAATGTCGAAGCTGCGGGGCTTCCAGGATCTAAACTCATGAGACAACATTATATGAACCTCTGAAGCAGGTCTCAGAGAAGCCTTGGCCAACCATAACTTTCTTAGAGGCTTCACTCACTTCAACACTGCACGAAGAACAGTCAGGCACTATAATGTGATGGTTCTAGACAACACAGAGCTGAGGCAGACATAGGTACATCTGAAAGGAGGTTGTGCATCTGTGGCACTTAATGGACCATGAAGCATGTAATCAGATGGAAGAGGCACACACAACATGATAAGTGGAATAATTGTGGACACCTGTGCTACCGTTGTGCTCTTTAGATTAGAAAAATCACGACATAATAATACAATAATCTTTATTAGTGTCACAAGCTGGCTTACATTAACACCGCACTGAAACAGTTCTAGTTTGGTGGGGATGGTGAAAGCTAATCTGGCAAGGTGGGATGGTCTCCCTCTGTCATTGGCGGGTCGGGTACAGGCAGTTGAAATGAATGTGCTGCCGCGATTCCTGTTTATTTTTCAATGCCTGCTGATTTTCCTGTCAAAGGCATTTTTTAGAGAGATTGAAGGGATGATTACCTCATTCATCTGGGGAGGGAAGGTGGCCAGAATTAAAAAGGTGCTACTACAGAGAGGAAGGCAGGCAGGGGGTTTGGGTCTTCTGAACCATGGGCGTCATTCTCCGACCCCCCGCCGGGTCGGAGAATGGCCGTTGGCCGCCGTGAATCCCGCCCTCGCCGAAGTCTCCGGTACCGGAGATTGGGCGGGGGCGGGAATCGGGCCGCGCCGGTTGGCGGGACCCCCCGCTCAATTCTCTGGCCCGGATGGGCCGAAGTCCCGCCCAGAAATTGCCTGTCCCGCCGGCGTAAATCAAAGCTGGTATTTACCGGCGGGACCAAGCGGCGTGGGCGGGCTCCGGGGTCCTGGGGGGGGCGCGGGGTGCTCTGACCCCGGGGGGTGCCCCCACGGTGGCCTGGCCCGCGATCGGGGCCCACCGATCCGCGGGCGGGCCTGTGCCGTGGGGGCACTCTTTCCCTTCCGCCTCTGCCATGGCCTCCACCATGGCGGAGGCGGAAGAGACTCTCCCCACTGCGCATGCGTGGGAAACTGTCGGCGGTCGCTGACGCTCCCGCGCATGCGCCGCATTTCCACACCAGCTGGCGGGGCAACAAACGCCATTTCCGCCAGCTGGCAGGGCGGAAATCCCTCCGGCGCCGGCCTAGCCCCTCAATGTTGGGGCTCGGCCCCCAAAGATGCGGAGCATGCCGCACCTTTGGGCCGGCACGATGCCCGTCTGATTGGCGCCGTTTTTGGCGCCAGTCGGCGGACATCGCGCCGTTGGGGGAGAATTTCGCTCCTGATGTATTATTACTGGGCTGCGAATGTGGAGCTGGGTCAGAGGAGTCGACTCCCAATGGGTCAGAATGGAGGAGGGTTTGGGTGGGGGGTCGGGATTGAAGGCGCTAGCGACAGCGCCTTCCCGACGGCCCCGGGGAGATACTCAGGGAGTCCGGTAGTAATAGCATCATTGAGAATTTGGAGGCAGTTTCGACAGCACTTCGGGTTGGGGCAGGGTCAAGGGAAATGCCGATTCGGGGGAGCCATAGATTTGAGCCAGGGAAGTGAGATGGAAATTTTCAGAGATGGGAGGAGAAAGGATTTCGGACATTAAAGATTTATTTCTTGGGGGTCGTTTTGCGGGATTGAAGGAGCTGGGAGCGAAGTATGGGCTGGAGCAGGGGGAAATATTTAGATACATGCGGGTTCGAGACTTTGCCAGAAAGGAGATACAGAGCTTCCCAGTAGAGCCGGCTTCCACATTGCTGGAGGAGGTGTGACAACAGGGGGACTGGAGAAGGGGGTAGTATTGGCGGTTTACGGAGCAATTTTGGAGGAGGAGAAGGCACCGCTAGAAGGGATCAAGGCAAAGTGGGAGGATAATTTGGGAGAGGATATGGAGGAGGGGATCTGGTGTGAGGTCTCTGGAGGGTGAACGCCTCCACTTCATGTGCGACGTTGGGGCTGATACACCTGAAGGTGTTGTGTAGAGCGCACATTACAAGAACGAGGATGAGCCGGCTCTTTGAGGGGGTAGAAGTTGTGCGTGAACGTTGCGGGGGTGTGGGGGGGTGGGTTTGGTGGCTGGTGGCCCACAAACCACGATCATATGCTTTGGTCCTGTCCAAAGCTGGAGGATTACTGGAAGGAGGTGTTTAGGGTAATCTCTAAAGTGGTGCACGTGATACTGGACCCAGGCCCTCAGGAGGCCATGTTCGGGGTGTCGGACCAGCCAGGTTTGGAAACGGGTGCGGAGGCAGCTGTTGTAGCCTTCGCCTCGTTGATCACCCAAAGGCGGGTCCTGTTAGGGTGGAGATCAACCTCTCCACCCTGTGCCCTGGCATGGTGGGGGGACCTGCTGGAATTCTTAACGCTTAAAAATGTCAAATTTGGACTGAGGGGAAGGATGGAGCGGTTCTACAATTCATGGGCGTTATTCATTATGTACTTTCGAGAATTGGATCACATCAAACATTAGGGAGGTTGGGGGCTGGGAGGGTTGTGGGGAGGGGGACTGTATGTGTTAATGGTGACTATAGGTGATTCTTGATTCCTGATTCCTTTTTGTCATTTGTTTATGTTAACATGCGGGCCAATGTTTGGGGTTTGGTGGGAGGATGAGATCGGTGTTATTGATATGGGGATTGACATTATATTTGTTACTGATTATTGTTTATTGTTGGGTGTAAATTTGGGAGAAAATGTGAAAAAGGACGAGAATAAAAAATATATATTTAACAGTTACCATCCTACCAGTGTTGACCTTGGTGCACTGATATGTTGGCGCAGGACATCAGACTGAACATGGACAGACTTCTATATTGTGTGCTGATGGATCTGACAACTCTGCCTGATGTTCCTCTGTTTGCTTTTGCAGCTCTAACATCTGTGTGAGGGCTGAGTCCAGAGGCTCATCATCTGATTCGGACTCTATAGGAGCCTGGCCTTCAGCAGTTCTCCAAGAACCAGCAACCACGGATATCCCTGCCTCGACCTGCTGTGGATCCGAATCTGTACTGTGCTCGCCAGATGATGATCCTGAACCTGCTCTAGAACTAGGACCCACCGAGGTGTGTCTCTGCGCTGTTGGAGAGTCCGGATGGATGCTGTGACAGCTCTACATCCTCAGGACCCTCATCCGAGATAATCTGGGGCTGACGGGCCTGGCTGCCGCTGGGCCTCTTCCTTTTCTGTCTGCTGCCTGTGAACGAGAGAAAATAATCAGTGATTGGTTGCATAGTCAACACCATTACAAAGCTTTCAGTTCTTCAGGGACCGATGAGCTGCTGATGGGTCCTTACTGGCTTGGGAGATGCCAGTCTCAGTCTCGGTGCTGGCACAGTCTCAGTCCTCACTGGCCAGCTCTGCCGCATGCCCTTCAAAGAACTCAGGCATCCCTCCTCTGACCAGGGATCTCTCCCTTTTGTTGTGGGCTCTCTTGTATGGCATAAAGACAAATGGCTGGACTGTGAATGTCCTGCCAAGGCAGATGATAAGGATGCCTGACTTCCATGTGTGCTGAGTTGAACTGTGTAAGGGCTGAGGATGCAAGCGGCACAGGATGTGAGAAGTGATGAAGATGTCAAGGTGTGTGTGAGACAGTCAGTGGTGATGTCCCTTGTGCTGGTATTGTGTGATATCACTGTGGAACATAACCCTGAAAATGCCTGATGAGCTTGTGAGAGTGTGAGTTGAGAGTGAGGAGAAGGTTGATTTACCCTGGCAGAGAAGATGAGATCATTCATCCTCTTCCAGCACTGTAAGGTCCTTCTCTGAGGAGTGCTAATGCTGACCACCCTGGCGAATTGCTTCCAAGCTGGCATGGTGAGGTTGGTGGACTTCTTTCTGACATCAACAGGGATAAAGGATGTCCCGACATTCCTCTACTGTGTTGGGAAGCTCCCCCAGTACATTGTCACAGAACTTGGAGGGGTTAGGCCATCGCTCACCATGCCCAGTCCTGGGTTGCAGGAAGTGAATGATATGCCCAGATGCAGTTTAAATATGATGTCAGGAAAGATGGTCGCTGAGGTCATGGCGGATTAATCCCAACCCATCCCACCACGAGATATGATGTGCTTTACATTTATGCATCAATAATGAGCTGAAAAGCAGTTGGTCTGGAAACCTGTCATGACGGCCAGCAGAAAACAGGTCACTTTCCACGCTTGCCATCGCACTTAGTCTCCGGAGCAGAAACTTCCACCAGTGTGCAGCACACGGAATTCAAAAATACCCAACAGGGTTTATTCTAGTTTGACTACATATAAATACATACTCAAATGCCCACAAGAGGGTACTATTGTAATGACTAGCTACTCAGCACCCCCACTCCATATATCCCCCCACGCCACAGTGTTAGTTTTGATGCTGGTAACTGGAAGTCAAGAGTAAATGATGGTTCATCTTCTCGATAGTTCTCTCATCCTGTCTGTTTATCTTGGAGGCCAGAGTCGAATCAGCTGAATGACCTAGAAAAGTGTTGGTACATAATAGTAAGAATAACCAATAACGGTGGAAATACAAAGTGGCACCAGGTTGTCATGCTCTGTGTACGGAAGAGTAAAATAGAATGAAAAAAGGAATAAAAATACTCAAACACCTTGCTGTGCAGCAGTTCCAGCTTCACTAATTATCAATGCTGCATGTCCTTCTCTCGTCAATGGTGTGGTTGCATCCTCCATGGAAGTCAAAGGTTTGAATGCGTTGTGTGCTAGTTTCTCATGTAAGAAGAGTAGAAGTGGGCTAGTGTGGAAGAGTATTGAGGATGTGTGAGACAGGTTTGAAAAGCCTGCATATTGAAACGAAGAATCAAGCAAGTAGAAGAAAGTAGGTGTGTGAGTTATAGGAGGTATTCAATGTGCGAGTGCCATCAAAGTGAGTGTAGTAAAATCTCCAGTTGTGATTTAAAGAAGGAAGAGCACTAAAGGGAAGAACTGATAACGCTGGAGCTAGAGTCAAGTGGTTTAAGGTTGTGTGTAGAGAGGAAGAGTAATGTGAAGTAGCATGCTACCATGGTAACGCGGACCAGGTTATATTTCTTAGTGCACCACAGCCAGGTCCAATAATCTATGCTGCTGGCATTAACCTACCCATCACATCTCTTCACTGCTGCTAATTTCTTGGGGCGCCTGTCACCAGCTGAAAGAAGACCTCTGTCCTGATCCACACATATTCCTCCATAGTAGTATCTGAAATTTGGGGTCCCTGAACCATTGTAATTTTGCCTGCTACCTCAATAATGTACCATCCATTCACCACTGATAAAATTATGACGTTCATGAAATGATTATGTTTTGGATTAATCTTTAAAGGTAGGTTAAAATGAAGGGGATCATGTTGACTATTTCAAATCTGTCTGTCAAAAAGTCTTAGTCAACGGACTGGTTGAGCAAGGTGCAAAGTTCTCACATCTGAGAATAATGGGCAACGGTAGCTGTGCTAACAGTTAATAGACTTGCCAGCTCCAAGCTATGGAGCAGAAGGAAAACAGAGAAAAAGAGCAGTTGTTTGTTTTGGTCAGTAGTGGAAGAGTCACAGAGTCATAGAGTTTTGCAGCAGGGAAAGAGGTCCTTCGGTCCATCACATCTGTGTTGACCATCAAGCACCTAATCATTCTAATCCCATTTTCCAGCACTTGGTCCGTAGCCTTGTATGCTATGGTATTTCAAATGCTCATCTAAATACTTCTTAGAAGTTGTGAGGGTTCCTGCCTCTACCACCATTTCAGGCAGTGAGTTCCAGATTCCAATCACCCTCTGCGTGAAAACGTTTCTCGGGGGGATTTTCACAGTAACTTCATTGCAATGTTAATGTAAGCCTACTTGTGACACTGATAAAGATTATTCTCTCCTCTAAACCTCCTATGCCCTCTGGATATTGACCCCACTAAGGGAACAGTATCTTCCTATCCACCCTATCTAGGTCCCTCACAATTTTATGCACTCAATCAGGTCCTCCCCTCAGCCTTCTCTGCTCTGGAGAAAACAGCCCCAGCCTATCCAGTCTCTCTTGATAGCAGAACCGATCCAGCCCAGGCAACATCCTGGTGAATCTCCTCTGCACCCTCTCAAGTGCAATCACTCCTTCCTATAGTGTGGTGATCAGAACTGCACACAGTTCTCCATCTAGGTTCGACCAGCATTTTATGCAGCTCCAGCATAACCTCCCTGCTCGTATGTACAATGCCTCGGTTAATGAAGGCAAGAATTCCATATGCTTTCTTAACTACCTTATCTACCTGTCCTGTTGACTTCAGAGATTTGTGAACTGGCGCACCAAGGTCCCTTTAATCCTCTGTACTTCCTAGGAGCCAACCATTCCTTGTATATTCTCTTGCCTTGTTAGTCCTCCCAAAATGCATTCCCTCACACTTTTCGTGGTTAAATTCCATTTGCCAATCTTTTATCCATCTAACCAGTCCTCTATGTCATCCTGTAACCTAAGGTCTTGCTCCTCACTATTTACCATAACCCTAATTTTGTCATCTGCGAACATGTTTATCATACCTCCTACATTCACATCCAGATCATTAGTGTATACTACAAACAACAAAGGACCCAGTACCGATCCCTGCAGAACACCACTGGACACAGGGGGCGGGATTCTCCGACCCCCCGCCGGTCGGCGGGCCCACCCCCGCCGATTCTCCAGCCCGCGATGGGCCGAAGTCCCGCGGCTGGAATGCCTGTCCCGCCAGCGTGGATTAAACCACCTTTTGAACGGTGGGACAAGGCGACGCGGGCTGGCTCCGGGGTCCTGGGGGTAGGGCGAGGGACGATCTGGCCCCGGGGGTTGCCCCCACGGAGGCCTGGGCTGCGATCGGAGCCCACCGATCCGCGGCCGGGTCTATGACGTGGGGGCACTCTTTTTCTTCTGCCTTCGCCATGGTCTTCACTATGGCGGAGGCGGAAGAGACCCCCTCCCCTGCGCATACGCCGGGATGACATCAGCAGCCGCTGATGCTCCCGCGCATGCCCGGACCCGCGTCGCCCGACAAAGACCTTTCGGCGCTGGCTGGCATGGCGCCAAAGGCATTTCCCACCAGCCGATGGAGCGGAAACCACTCCGGCGCGGGCCTAGCCCCTCAAGGTAAGGGCTTGGCCCCTAAATGTGCGGAGACGTCCGCCCCTTTGGGGCGGCCCGATGCCGGAGTGGTTCCCGCCGGGTAGGGGAGAATCCCGCCCCAGTAACAAAACAACCTTCAATCATTGCCCTCTGCCTCATACCACTAAGCCAGTTTTGGATCCAGTTTGCTAAATTTCACTGGATCCCATGGACTTTTATCATCTTTATCAGCCTCCATGTGGGACCTTGATAAAACCTTCCTAAAGTCCATGTGGACTATATTAACTGCACTGCCCTCATCTACACACCTAGTCACCTCCTCAAAGAATTCTTGTCAATGATGTGGTTGCATCCTCCATGGAAGTCAAAGTTTTGAAATTCAATCAAATTTGTAAGACAGGGGGCGTCATTCTCCGACCCCCCAGCGGGTCGGAGAATGGCCGTTGGCCGCCGTGAATCCCGCCCCCGCCGGTTGCCGAAGTCTCCGAAGGGAGAAAAGTCGGCGGGGCGTTAATGGCGCCGCTGCCGTCGGAGAATGTCACGGGTCTGCGCAAGGCAGCCAATTTTCGGCCTGCCGATATTCTCCCTTCCGGATGGGCCGAAGTCCCGACGACGTGATGACCGTTCACGTCGACGTAAATTAAACCTCCTTTTCATCGGCGTGACCCTGTGCTCCAGGTTCACGCCGACCAGCGTGGAGGTGAGTGACTGCCTGGGGGGTTGGCTCTGGGCAGGCGATGGCGTGGCCGCAGTCTGAATGCGTGAGGAGAGGTGTGTCTCGGGTTGTGTGTGTGTGTGTGCGGCGGGGGAGGGGGGGGTGGTTATAGTGGGCTGGGTTCCGGGGGAGTGCCGGGAGGGGGGTCCGTGCCGGGGAGGGGGATGGGGGGTCCGTGCCGGGGAGGAGGTTGGGGGGGTCCGTGTCGGGGAGGAGGTTGGGGGGGTCCGTGTCGGGGAGGAGGTTGGGGGGTCCGTGCCGGGGAAGAGGTTGGGGGGGTCCGTGCCGGGGAGGAGGTTGGGGAGGGTCTGTGCCGGGGAGGGGGATGGGAGTTCCGTGCCGGGGAGGAGGCTGGGGTCAGTGCCGGGGAGGAGGTTGTGGGGGGGTCCGTGCCGGGGAGAGGGATGGGGGGGTCCGTGCCGGGGAGGAGGTTGGGGTCCGTGCCGGGGAGGAGGTTGGGGGGGGGGGGTCCGTGCCGTCGAGGAGGTTGGGGGGGGTCCGTGCCGGGGAGGGAGATGGGGGGTCCGTGCCGGGGAGGAGGCAGGGGTCCGTGCCGGGGAGGAGGTTGGGGGGGTGTCCGTGCCGGGAGGGGGATGGGGGGTCCGTGCCGGGGAGGAGTTTGGGGGGGGTCCGTGCCGGGGAGGGGGATGGGGGGTCCGTGCCGGGGAGGAGGCTGGGGTCCGTGCCGGGGAGGAGGTTGTGGGGTGTCCGTGCCGTGGAGGAGGTTGGGTGGGGACCGTGCCGGGGAGGGGGATGGGGGGTCGGTGTCGGGGAGGGGGATGGGGGGTCCATGCCGGGGAGGAGTTTGGGGGGGTCCATGCCGGGGAGGGGGATGGGGGGTCCGTGCCGGGGAGGAGGTCGGGGTCCGTGCCGGGGAGGAGGTTGTGGGGGTCCGTGCCGTGGAGGAGGTTGGGGGGGGTCCGTGCCGGGGAGGGGGATGGGGGGTCCGTGCCGGGGAGTAGGTTGGGGGGGGGTCCGTGCCGGGGAGGGGGATGGGGGGTCCGTGCCGGGGAGGAGGTTGGGGGGGGGTCTGTGCCGGGGAGGAGGATGGGGGGTCCGTGCCGGGGAGGAGGTTGGGGTCCGTGCCGGGGAGGAGATTGGGGTCCGTGCCGGGGAGGAGGTTGGGGGGGGGTACGTGCTGTGGAGGCGGTTGGTGGGGGTCCGTGCCGGGGAGGTGGATGGGGGGGTCCATGCTGGGAAGGAGGTTGGGGGGGGTCCGTGCCGGGGAGGAGGTTGGGGGGGTCCGTGCCGGGGAGGGGGATGGGGTTCCGTGCCGGGGAGTAGTTTGGGAGGGGGTCCGTGCCGGGGAGGGGGATGGGGGTCCGTGCCGGGGAGGAGGTTGGGGTCCGTGCCGGGGAGGAGGTTGTGGGGGGACCGTGCCGTGGAGGAGGTTGGGGGGGGTCCGTGCCGGGGAGGGGGATGGGGGGTCCGTGTCGGGGAGGGGGATGGGGGGTCCATGCCGGGGAGGAGTTTGGGGGGGTCCATGCCGGGGAGGGGGATGGGGGGTCCGTGCCGGGGAGGAGGTCGGGGTCCGTGCCGGGGAGGAGGTTGTGGGGGTCCGTGCCGTGGAGGAGGTTGGGGGGGGGGTCCGTGCCGGGGAGGGGGATGGGGGGTCCGTGCCGGGGAGTAGGTTGGGGGGGGGGTCCGTGCCGGGGAGGGGGATGGGGGGTCCGTGCCGGGGAGGAGGTTGGGGGGGGGGTCTGTGCCGGGAGGAGGATGGGGGGTCCGTGCCGGGGAGGAGGTTGGGGTCCGTGCCGGGGAGGAGATTGGGGTCCGTGCCGGGGAGGAGGTTGGGGGTGGTACGTGCCGTGGAGGCGGTTGGTGGGGCTCCGTGCCGGGGAGGTGGATGGGGGGGTCCATGCTGGGAAGGAGGTTGGGGGGGGGGTCCATGCCGGGGAGGAGGTTGGGGGGGGTCCGTGCCGGGGAGGGGGATGGGGTTCCGTGCCGGGGAGTAGTTTGGGAGGCGGTCCGTGCCGGGGAGGGGGATGGGGGTCCGTGCCGGGGAGGAGGTTGGGGTCCGTGCCGGGGAGGAGGCTGTGGGGGGACCGTGCCGTGGAGGAGGTTGGGGGGGTCCGTGCCGGGGAGGGGGATGGGGGGTCCGTGCCAGGGAGGAGGTTGGGGTCCGTGCCGGGGAGGAGGTTGGGGGGGGGGCCCGTGTCGTGGAGGGGGATGGGGGATCCGTGCCGGGGAGGGAGATGGGGGGTCCGTGCCAGGGAGGAGGCAGGGGTCCGTGCCAGGGAGGAGGTTGGGAGGGTGTCCGTGCCGGGGAGGGGGATGGGGGGTCCGTGCCGGGGAGGAGTTTGGGGGGGGGGGTCCGTGCCGGGGAGGGGGATGGGGTTCCGTGCCGGGGAGGAGGCTGGGGTCCGTGCCGGGGAGGAGGTTGTGGGGGTCCGTGCCGTGGAGGAGGTTGGGTGGGGACCGTGCCGGTGAGGGGGATGGGGGGTCCGTGTCGGGGAGGGGGATGGGGGGTCCATGCCGGGGAGGAGTTTGGGGGGTTCCATGCCGGGGAGGGGGATGGGTGGTCCGTGCCGGGGAGGAGGTCGGGTCCGTGCCGGGGAGGAGGTTGTGGGGGTCCGTGCCGTGGAGGAGGTTGGGGGGGGTCCGTGCCGGGGAGGGGGATGGGGGGTCCGTGCCGGGGAGTAGGTTGGGGGGGGGTCCGTGCCGGGGAGGGGGATTGGGGGGTCCGTGCTGGGGAGGAGGTTGGGGGGGGTCTGTGCCGGGGAGGAGGATGGGGGGTCCGTGCCAGGGAGGAGGTTGGGGTCCGTGCCGGGGAGGAGGTTGGGGTCCGTGCCGGGGAGGAGGTTGAGGGGGGTACGTGCCGTGGAGGCGGTTGGTGGGGGTCCGTGCCGGGGAGGTGGATGGGGGGGTCCATGCTGGGGAGGAGGTTGGGGGGGGGTCCGTGCCGGGGAGGAGGTTGGGGGGGGTCCGTGCCGGGGAGGGGGATGGGGGGTCCGTGCCGGGGAGGAGGTTGGGGTCCATGCCGGGGAGGAGGTTGGGGGGGGGTCCATGCCGGGGAGGGGGATGGGGGGTCCGTGCCGGGGAGGAGGTTGTGGGGGGTCCGTGCCGGGGAGGGGGATGGGGTTCCGTGCCGGGGAGGAGGTTGGGGTCCGTGCCGGGGAGGAGGTTGAGGGGGGGGTTCCGTGCAGGGGAGGGGAATGGGGGGTCCGTGCCGGGGAGGAGGTTGGGGTCCGTGCCGGGGAGACGGTTGGGGGGGGGGGGTCCGTGCCGGGGAGGGGGATGGGGGGTCCGTGCCTGGGAGGAGGTTGGGGGGGGGTGTTCGTGCCGGGGAGGGTGATTGGGGAGGGGGATTCGTGCCGGGGAGGGGGATGGGGGGTCCGTGCACGGGAGGAGGTTGGGGGGGGTCCGTGCCGTGGAGGAGGTTCTGGGGGGGCCATGCCAGGGAGGTGGATGGGGGGTCCGTGCCGGGGAGGAGGCAGGGGTCCGTGCCGGGGAGGAGGTTGGGGGGGGGGTCCGTGCCGGGGAGGAGGTTGGGGAGGGTCTGTGCCGGGGAGGGGGATGGGAGTTCCGTGCCGGGCAGGAGGCTGGGGTCAGTGCCGGGGAGGAGGTTGTGGGGGGGTCCGTGCCGGGGAGAGGGATGGGGGGGTCCGTGCCGGGGAGGAGGTTGGGGTCCGTGCCGGGGAGGAGGTTGGGGGGGGGTCCGTGCCGTGGAGGAGGTTGGGGGGGGTCCGTGCCGGGGAGGGAGATGGGGGGTCCGTGCCGGGGAGGAGGCAGGGGTCCGTGCCGGGGAGGAGGTTGGGGGGGTGTCCGTGCCGGGAGGGGGATGGGGGGTCCGTGCCGGGGAGGAGTTTGGGGGGGGTCCGTGCCGGGGAGGGGGATGGGGGGTCCGTGCCGGGGAGGAGGCTGGGGTCCGTGCCGGGGAGGAGGTTGTGGGGTGTCCGTGCCGTGGAGGAGGTTGGGTGGGGACCGTGCCGGGGAGGGGGATGGGGGGTCGGTGTCGGGGAGGGGGATGGGGGGTCCATGCCGGGGAGGAGTTTGGGGGGGTCCATGCCGGGGAGGGGGATGGGGGGTCCGTGCCGGGGAGGAGGTCGGGGTCCGTGCCGGGGAGGAGGTTGTGGGGGTCCGTGCCGTGGAGGAGGTTGGGGGGGGTCCGTGCCGGGGAGGGGGATGGGGGGTCCGTGCCGGGGAGTAGGTTGGGGGGGGGTCCGTGCCGGGGAGGGGGATGGGGGGTCCGTGCCGGGGAGGAGGTTGGGGGGGGGTCTGTGCCGGGGAGGAGGATGGGGGGTCCGTGCCGGGGAGGAGGTTGGGGTCCGTGCCGGGGAGGAGATTGGGGTCCGTGCCGGGGAGGAGGTTGGGGGGGGGTACGTGCCGTGGAGGCGGTTGGTGGGGGTCCGTGCCGGGGAGGTGGATGGGGGGGTCCGTGCCGGGGAGGAGGTTGTGGGTGGACCGTGCCGTGGAGGAGGTTGGGGGGGGTCCGTGCCGGGGAGGGGGATGGGGGGTCCGTGTCGGGGAGGGGGATGGGGGGTCCATGCCGGGGAGGAGTTTGGGGGGGTCCATGCCGGGGAGGGGGATGGGGGGTCCGTGCCGGGGAGGAGGTCGGGGTCCGTGCCGGGGAGGAGGTTGTGGGGGTCCGTGCCGTGGAGGAGGTTGGGGGGGGGTCCGTGCCGGGGAGGGGGATGGGGGGTCCGTGCCGGGGAGTAGGTTGGGGGGGGGTCCGTGCCGGGGAGGGGGATGGGGGGTCCGTGCCGGGGAGGAGGTTGGGGGGGGGGGGTCTGTGCCGGGGAGGAGGATGGGGGGTCCGTGCCGGGGAGGAGGTTGGGGTCCGTGCCGGGGAGGAGATTGGGGTCCGTGCCGGGGAGGAGATTGGGGGGGGGTACGTGCCGTGGAGGCGGTTGGTGGGGCTCCGTGCCGGGGAGGTGGATGGGGGGGTCCATGCTGGGAAGGAGGTTGGGGGGGGGGTCCGTGCCGGGGAGGAGGTTGGTGGGGGTCCGTGACGGGGAGGGGGATGGGGTTCCGTGCCGGGGAGTAGTTTGGGAGGCGGTCCGTGCCGGGGAGGGGGATGGGGGTCCGTGCCGGGGTGGAGGTTGGGGTCCGTGCCGGGGAGGAGGCTGTGGGGGGACCGTGCCGTGGAGGAGGTTGGGGGGGTCCGTGCCGGGGAGGGGGATGGGGGGTCCGTGCCAGGGAGGAGGTTGGGGTCCGTGCCGGGGAGGAGGTTGGGGGGGGGGCCCGTGTCGTGGAGGGGGATGGGGGATCCGTGCCGGGGAGGGAGATGGGGGGTCCGTGCCGGGGAGGAGGCAGGGGTCCGTGCCAGGGAGGAGGTTGGGGGGGTGTCCGTGCCGGGGAGGGGGATGGGGGGTCCGTGCCGGGGAGGAGTTTGGGGGGGGGGGGTCCGTGCCGGGGAGGGGGATGGGGTTCCGTGCCGGGGAGGAGGCTGGGGTCCGTGCCGGGGAGGAGGTTGTGGGGGGTCCGTGCCGTGGAGGAGGTTGGGTGGGGACCGTGCCGGGGAGGGGGATGGGGGGTCCGTGTCGGGGAGGGGGATGGGGGGTCCATGCCGGGGAGGAGTTTGGGGGGTTCCATGCCGGGGAGGGGGATGGGGGGTCCGTGCCGGGGAGGAGGTCGGGTCCGTGCCGGGGAGGAGGTTGTGGGGGTCCGTGCCGTGGAGGAGGTTGGGGGGGGTCCGTGCCGGGGAGGGGGATGGGGGGTCCGTGCCGGGGAGTAGGTTGGGGGGGGGTCCGTGCCGGGGAGGGGGATTGGGGGGTCCGTGCCGGGGAGGAGGTTGGGGGGGGTCTGTGCCGGGGAGGAGGATGGGGGGTCCGTGCCAGGGAGGAGGTTGGGGTCCGTGCCGGGGAGGAGGTTGGGGTCCGTGCCGGGGAGGAGATTGGGGTCCGTGCCGGGGAGGAGATTGGGGGGGGGTACGTGCCGTGGAGGCGGTTGGTGGGGGTCCGTGCCGGGGAGGTGGATGGGGGGGTCCATGCTGGGGAGGAGGTTGGGGGGGGGTCCGTGCCGGGGAGGAGGTTGGGGGGGGTCCGTGCCGGGGAGGGGGATGGGGGGTCCGTGCCGGGGAGGAGGTTGGGGTCCATGCCGGGGAGGAGGTTGGGGGGGGGTCCATGCCGGGGAGGGGGATGGGGGGTCCGTGCCGGGGAGGAGGTTGAGGGGGGGGTTCCGTGCAGGGGAGGGGAATGGGGGGTCCGTGCCGGGGAGGAGGTTGGGGTCCGTGCCGGGGAGGAGGTTGGGGGGGGGGGTCCGTGCCGGGGAGGGGGATGGGGGGTCCGTGCCTGGGAGGAGGTTGGGGGGGGGTGTTCGTGCCGGGGAGGGTGATTGGGGAGGGGGATTCGTGCCGGGGAGGGGGATGGGGGGTCCGTGCACGGGAGGAGGTTGGGGGGGGTCCGTGCCGTGGAGGAGGTTCTGGGGGGGCCATGCCAGGGAGGTGGATGGGGGGTCCGTGCCGGGGAGGAGGCAGGGGTCCGTGCCGGGGAGGAGGTTGGGGGGGGGGTCCGTGCCGGGGAGGAGATTGGGGAGGGTCTGTGCCGGGGAGGGGGATGGGAGTTCCGTGCCGGGGAGGAGGCTGGGGTCAGTGCCGGGGAGGAGGTTGTGGGGGGGTCCGTGCCGGGGAGAGGGATGGGGGAGTCCGTGCCGGGGAGGAGGTTGGGGTCCGTGCCGGGGAGGAGGTTGGGGGGGGGGGGTCCGTGCCGTGGAGGAGGTTGAGGGGGGGGTTCCGTGCAGGGGAGGGGAATGGGGGGTCCGTGCCGGGGAGGAGGTTGGGGTCCGTGCCGGGGAGGAGGTTGGGGGGGGGGGTCCGTGCCGGGGAGGGGGATGGGGGGTCCGTGCCGGGGAGGAGGTTGAGGGGGGGGTTCCGTGCAGGGGAGGGGAATGGGGGGTCCGTGCCGGGGAGGAGGTTGGGGTCCGTGCCGGGGAGGAGGTTGGGGGGGGGTCCGTGCCGGGGAGGGGGATGGGGGGTCCGTGCCTGGGAGGAGGTTGGGGGGGGGTGTTCGTGCCGGGGAGGGTGATTGGGGAGGGGGATTCGTGCCGGGGAGGGGGATGGGGGGTCCGTGCACGGGAGGAGGTTGGGGGGGGTCCGTGCCGTGGAGGAGGTTCTGGGGGGGCCATGCCAGGGAGGTGGATGGGGGGTCCGTGCCGGGGAGGAGGCAGGGGTCCGTGCCGGGGAGGAGGTTGGGGGGGGGGTCCGTGCCGGGGAGGAGGTTGGGGAGGGTCTGTGCCGGGGAGGGGGATGGGAGTTCCGTGCCGGGGAGGAGGCTGGGGTCAGTGCCGGGGAGGAGGTTGTGGGGGGGTCCGTGCCGGGGAGAGGGATGGGGGGGTCCGTGCCGGGGAGGAGGTTGGGGTCCGTGCCGCGGAGGAGGTTGGGGGGGGGGTCCGTGCCGTGGAGGAGGTTGGGGGGGGTCCGTGCCGGGGAGGGAGATGGGGGGTCCGTGCCGGGGAGGAGGCAGGGGTCCGTGCCGGGGAGGAGGTTGGGGGGGTGTCCGTGCCGGGAGGGGGATGGGGGGTCCGTGCCGGGGAGGAGTTTGGGGGGGTCCGTGCCGGGGAGGGGGATGGGGGGTCCGTGCCGGGGAGGAGGCTGGGGTCCGTGCCGGGGAGGAGGTTGTGGGGTGTCCGTGCCGTGGAGGAGGTTGGGTGGGGACCGTGCCGGGGAGGGGGATGGGGGGTCGGTGTCGGGGAGGGGGATGGGGGGTCCATGCCGGGGAGGAGTTTGGGGGGGTCCATGCCGGGGAGGGGGATGGGGGGTCCGTGCCGGGGAGGAGGTCGGGGTCCGTGCCGGGGAGGAGGTTGTGGGGGTCCGTGCCGTGGAGGAGGTTGGGGGGGGTCCGTGCCGGGGAGGGGGATGGGGGGTCCGTGCCGGGGAGTAGGTTGGGGGGGGGTCCGTGCCGGGGAGGGGGATGGGGGGTCCGTGCCGGGGAGGAGGTTGGGGGGGGTCTGTGCCGGGGAGGAGGATGGGGGGTCCGTGCCGGGGAGGAGGTTGGGGTCCGTGCCGGGGAGGAGATTGGGGTCCGTGCCGGGGAGGAGGTTGGGGGGGGGTACGTGCCGTGGAGGCGGTTGGTGGGGGTCCGTGCCGGGGAGGTGGATGGGGGGGTCCATGCTGGGAAGGAGGTTGGGGGGGGTCCGTGCCGGGGAGGAGGTTGGGGGGGTCCGTGCCGGGGAGGGGGATGGGGTTCCGTGCCGGGGAGTAGTTTGGGAGGGGGTCAGTGCCGGGGAGGGGGATGGGGGTCCGTGCCGGGGAGGAGGTTGGGGTCCGTGCCGGGGAGGAGGTTGTGGGGGGACCGTGCCGTGGAGGAGGTTGGGGGGGGGTCCGTGCCGGGGAGGGGGATGGGGGGTCCGTGTCGGGGAGGGGGATGGGGGGTCCATGCCGGGGAGGAGTTTGGGGGGGTCCATGCCGGGGAGGGGGATGGGGGGTCCGTGCCGGGGAGGAGGTCGGGGTCCGTGCCGGGGAGGAGGTTGTGGGGGTCCGTGCCGTGGAGGAGGTTGGGGGGGGGGTCCGTGCCGGGGAGGGGGATGGGGGGTCCGTGCCGGGGAGTAGGTTGGGGGGGGGTCCGTGCCGGGGAGGGGAATGGGGGGTCCGTGCCGGGGAGGAGGTTGGGGGGGGGTCTGTGCCGGGGAGGAGGATGGGGGGTCCGTGCCGGGGAGGAGGTTGGGGTCCGTGCCGGGGAGGAGATTGGGGTCCGTGCCGGGGAGGAGGTTGGGGGGGGGTACGTGCCGTGGAGGCGGTTGGTGGGGGTCCGTGCCGGGGAGGTGGATGGGGGGGTCCATGCTGGGAAGGAGGTTGGGGGGGGTCCGTGCCGGGGAGGAGGTTGGGGGGGTCCGTGCCGGGGAGGGGGATGGGGTTCCGTGCCGGGGAGTAGTTTGGGAGGGGGTCAGTGCCGGGGAGGGGGATGGGGGTCCGTGCCGGGGAGGAGGTTGGGGTCCGTGCCGGGGAGGAGGTTGTGGGGGGACCGTGCCGTGGAGGAGGTTGGGGGGGGTCCGTGCCGGGGAGGGGGATGGGGGGTCCGTGTCGGGGAGGGGGATGGGGGGTCCATGCCGGGGAGGAGTTTGGGGGGGTCCATGCCGGGGAGGGGGATGGGGGGTCCGTGCCGGGGAGGAGGTCGGGGTCCGTGCCGGGGAGGAGGTTGTGGGGGTCCGTGCCGTGGAGGAGGTTGGGGGGGGGTCCGTGCCGGGGAGGGGGATGGGGGGTCCGTGCCGGGGAGTAGGTTGGGGGGGGGTCCGTGCCGGGGAGGGGAATGGGGGGTCCGTGCCGGGGAGGAGGTTGGGGGGGGGGGGTCTGTGCCGGGGAGGAGGATGGGGGGTCCGTGCCGGGGAGGAGGTTGGGGTCCGTGCCGGGGAGGAGATTGGGGTCCGTGCCGGGGAGGAGATTGGGGGGGGGTACGTGCCGTGGAGGCGGTTGGTGGGGCTCCGTGCCGGGGAGGTGGATGGGGGGGTCCATGCTGGGAAGGAGGTTGGGGGGGGGTCCGTGCCGGGGAGGAGGTTGGGGGGGGTCCGTTCCGGGGAGGGGGATGGGGTTCCGTGCCGGGGAGTAGTTTGGGAGGCGGTCCGTGCCGGGGAGGGGGATGGGGGTCCGTGCCGGGGAGGAGGTTGGGGTCCGTGCCGGGGAGGAGGCTGTGGGGGGACCGTGCCGTGGAGGAGGTTGGGGGGGTCCGTGCCGGGGAGGGGGATGGGGGGTCCGTGCCAGGGAGGAGGTTGGGGTCCGTGCCAGGGAGGAGGTTGGGGGGGGGGGCCCGTGTCGTGGAGGGGGATGGGGGATCCGTGCCGGGGAGGGAGATGGGGGGTCCGTGCCGGGGAGGAGGCAGGGGTCCGTGCCAGGGAGGAGGTTGGGGGGGTGTCCGTGCCGGGGAGGGGGATGGGGGGTCCGTGCCGGGGAGGAGTTTGGGGGGGGGGTCCGTGCCGGGGAGGGGGATGGGGTTCCGTGCCGGGGAGGAGGCTGGGGTCCGTGCCGGGGAGGAGGTTGTGGGGGGTCCGTGCCGTGGAGGAGGTTGGGTGGGGACCGTGCCGGGGAGGGGGATGGGGGGTCCGTGTCGGGGAGGGGGATGGGGGGTCCATGCCCGGGAGGAGTTTGGGGGGTTCCATGCCGGGGAGGGGGATGGGGGGTCCGTGCCGGGGAGGAGGTCGGGTCCGTGCCGGGGAGGAGGTTGTGGGGGTCCGTGCCGTGGAGGAGGTTGGGGGGGGTCCGTGCCGGGGAGGGGGATGGGGGGTCCGTGCCGGGGAGTAGGTTGGGGGGGGGTCCGTGCCGGGGAGGAGGATTGGGGGGTCCGTGCCGGGGAGGAGGTTGGGGGGGGTCTGTGCCGGGGAGGAGGATGGGGGGTCCGTGCCAGGGAGGAGGTTGGGGTCCGTGCCGGGGAGGAGGTTGGGGTCCGTGCCGGGGAGGAGGTTGAGGGGGGTACGTGCCGTGGAGGCGGTTGGTGGGGGTCCGTGCCGGGGAGGTGGATGGGGGGGTCCATGCTGGGGAGGAGGTTGGGGGGGGGGTCCGTGCCGGGGAGGAGGTTGGGGGGGGTCCGTGCCGGGGAGGGGGATGGGGGGTCCGTGCCGGGGAGGAGGTTGGGGTCCATGCCGGGGAGGAGGTTGGGGGGGGTCCATGCCGGGGAGGGGGATGGGGGGTCCGTGCCGGGGAGGAGGTTGTGGGGGGTCCGTGCCGGGGAGGGGGATGGGGTTCCGTGCCGGGGAGGAGGTTGGGGTCCGTGCCGGGGAGGAGGTTGAGGGGGGGGTTCCGTGCAGGGGAGGGGAATGGGGGGTCCGTGCCGGGGAGGAGGTTGGGGTCCGTGCCGGGGAGGAGGTTGGGGGGGGGGGTCCGTGCCGGGGAGGGGGATGGGGGGTCCGTGCCTGGGAGGAGGTTGGGGGGGGTGTTCGTGCCGGGGAGGGTGATTGGGGAGGGGGATTCGTGCCGGGGAGGGGGATGGGGGGTCCGTGCACGGGAGGAGGTTGGGGGGGGTCCGTGCCGTGGAGGAGGTTCTGGGGGGCCATGCTGGGGAGGTGGATGGGGGGTCCGTGCCGGGGAGGAGGCAGGGGTCCGTGCCGGGGAGGAGGTTGGGGGGGGGGTCCGTGCCGGGGAGGGAGATGGTGTTCCGTGCCGGGGAGTAGTTTGGGAGGGGGTCCATGCCGGGGAGGGGGATGGGGGGTCCATGCCGGGGAGGAGGTTGGGGTCCGTGCCGGGGAGGAGGTTGGGGTGGGGGCCCGTGCCGTGGAGGGGGATGGGGGGTCCGTGCCGGGGAGGAGGTTGGGGGGGGTCCGTGCCGGGGAGGGGGATGGGTGGTCCGTGCCGGGGAGGAGGTTGGGGGGGGGTCCGTGCCGGGGAGGGGGATGGGGGGGTCCCAGCCGGGGAGGAGGTTGGGGTCCCTGCCGGGGAGGAAGTTGGGGGGGGGAGGTCCGTGCTGGGGAGGGGGATGGGGGGTCCGTGCCGGGGAGGAGGTTGGGGTCCGTGCCGGGGAGGCGGTTGGGGGGGGGGTCCGTACCGTGGAGGAGATTGGGGGTGTCCGTGCCGGGGAGGAGGTTGGGGGGGTCCGTGCCGGGGAGGAGGTTGGGGGGGTCCATACCGGGGAGGGGGATGGGATTCCGTGCCGGGCAGGAGGTTGGGGTCCGTGCCGGGGAGGAGGTTGGGGGGGGGTCCGTGCCGGGGAGGGGAATGGGGGGTCCGTGCCGGGGAGGAGGTTGGGGTCCGTGCCGGGGAGGAGTTTGGGGGGGGGGGGTTCCGTGCCGGGGAGGGGGTTGGGGGGACCGTGCCGGGGAGGAGGCTGGGGTCCGTGCCGGGGAGAAGGTTGTGGGGGGTCCGTGCCGTGGAGGAGGTTGGGTGGGGTCCGTGCCGGGGAGGGGGATGGTGGGTCCGTGCCAGGGAGGGGGATGGGGGGTCCGTGCCGGGGAGGAGTTTGGGGGGGTCCGTGCCGGGGAGGGGGATGGGGGGTCCGTGCCGGGGAGGAGGTTGGGGTCCGTGCCGGTGAGGAGGTGGTGGGGGTCCGTGCCGTGGAGGAGCTTGGGGGGGGGTCCGTGCCGGGTAGGGAGATGGGGGGTCCGTGCCGGGGAGGAGGTTGTAGGGGGGTCTGTGCCGGGGAGGAGGAAGGGGGGTCCGTGCCGGGGAGGAGTTTGGTGTCCGTGCCGGGGAGGAGGTTGTGGGCGGTCCGTGCTGGGGAGGGGGATGGGGGGTCCGTGCCAGGGAGTAGGTTGGGGTCCGTGCCGGGGAGGAGGTTGGGGGGGGTCCGTGCTGGGGAAGGGGATGGGGGGTCCGTGCCGGGGATGAGGTTGGGGTCCGTGCCGGGGTGGCGGTTGGGGGGGGTCCGTGCCGTGGAGGAGATTGGGGGGGTCCGTGCCGGGGAGGGGGATGGGGGGTCCGTGCAGGGGAGGAGGTTGGGGTCCGTGCCGGGGAGGAGGTTGTGGGGGGTCCGTCCCACGGAGGAGGTTGTGGGGGGGGGTGTTCGTGCCGGGGAGGGGGATGGGGGTCTGTGCCGGGGAGGAGGTTGGGGGGGGTCCGTGCCGGGGAGGGGGATGGTGGTCCGTGCCGGGGAGGAGGCAGGGGTCCGTGCCGGGTAGGAGGTTGGGGGGGGGTCCCTGCTGGGGAGGGGGCTGAGTGCTCCGTGCCGGGGAGGCGGTTGGGGGGGGTCCGTGCCGTGGAGGAGATTGGGGGGGTCCGTGCCGGGGAGGGGGATGGGGGGGTCCGTGCCGGGGAGGAGGTTGTGGGGGGTCCGTGCTGGGGAGGGGGATGGGGGGTCCGTGCCGGGGAGGAGGTTGGGGTCCGTGCCGGGAACGAGGTTGGGGGGGGTACGTGCCGTGGAGGTGGTTGGTGGGGGTCCGTGCCGGTGAGGTGGATGGGGGGGTCCATGCTGGGGAGGAGGTGGGGGGGGTCCGGCCGGGGAGGAGGTTGGGGTCCGTGCCGGTGAGGAGGTTGGGGGGGGTCCGTGCCGGGGAGGGGGATGGGGGGTCCGTGCCGGGGCGGAGGTTGGGGGCCGTCCGTGCCGGGGAGGGGGATGGGGTTCCGTGCCGGGGAGGAGGTTAGGGTCCGTGCCGGGGAGGAGGTTGGGGGGGGGTCCGTGCCGGGGAGGGGAATGGGGGGTCCATGCCGGGGAGGAGGTTGGGGTCCGTGCCGGGGAGGAGATTGGGGTCCGTGCCGGGGAGGAGGTTGGGGTCCGTGCCGGGGAGGAGGTTGTGGGGGGTCCGTGCCACGGAGGAGGTTGTGGGGGGGGGGGTTCGTGCCGGGGAGGGGGATGGGGGTCTGTGCCGGGGAGGATGTTGGGGGGGGATCCGTGTCGGGGAGGGGGATGGGGGGTCCGTGCCGGGGAGGAGGCAGGGGTCCGTGCCGGGTAGGAGGTTGGGGGGGGGTCCCTGCTGGGGAGGGGGCTGAGTGCTCCGTGCCGGGGAGGCGGTTGGGCGGGGTCCGTGCCGTGGAGGAGATTGGGGGGGTCCGTGCCGGGGAGGGGGATGGGGGGGTCCGTGCCGGAGAGGAGGTTGTGGGGGGTCCGTGCTGGGGAGGGGGATGGGGGGTCCGTGCCGGGGAGGAGGTTGGGGTCCGTGCCGGGGACGAGGTTGGGGAGGGTACGTGCCGTGGAGGTGGTTGGTGGGGGTCCGTGCCGGTGAGGTGGATGGGGGGGTCCATGCTGGGGAGGAGGTGGGGGGGGGTCCGTGCCGGGGAGGAGGTTGGGGTCCGTGCAGGTGAGGAGGTTGGGGTGGGGTCCGTGCCGGGGAGGGGGATGGGGGGTCCGTGCCGGGGCGGAGGTTGGGGGGCGTCCGTGCCGGGGAGGGGGATGGGGTTCCGTGCCGGGGAGGAGGTTAGGGTCCGTGCCGGGGAGGAGGTTAGGGGGGGGGTCCGTGCCGGGGAGGGGAATGGGGGGTCCATGCCGGGGAGGAGGTTGGGGTCCGTGCCGGGGAGGAGGTTGGGGTCCGTGCCGGGGAGGAGGTTGGGGGGGGGTCCGTGCCGGGGAGGGGGATGGGGGGTACGTGCCGGGGAGGAAGTTGGGGGGGGGGTCCGTGCCGTGGAGGAGGTTGGGGGGGGTCCGTGCCGGGGAGGGGGATGGGGGGTCCGTGCCGGGGAGGAGGTTGGGGGGCGTCCGTGCCGGGGAGGGGGATGGGGTTCCGTGACGGGGAGGAGGTTGGGGTCCGTGCCGGGGAGGAGGTTGGGGGGGGGGTCCGTGCCAGGGAGGGGAATGGGGGGTCCGTGCCAGGGAGGAGGTTGGGGTCCGTGCCGGTGAGGAGGTTGGGGGGGGGTCCGTGCCGGGGAGGGGGATGGGGGTCCGTGCCGGGGAGGAGGTTGGGGGGGGGTCCGTGCCGGGGAGGGGGATGGGGTTCTGTGCCGGGGAGGAGGTTGGGGTCCGTCCCGGGGAGGCGGTTGGGGGGTGTACCGTGCCGGGGAAGGGAATGGGGGGTCCGTGTCGGGGAGGAGGTTGGGGGGTGTACCGTGCCGGGGAGGGGGATGGGGGTGTACCGTGCCGGGGAGGGGGATGGGGGGTCCGTGCCGGGGAGGAGGTTGGGAGGAGGTTGGGGGGAGGGGGGGGTTCGTGCCGGGGAGGGGGATGGGGGGTCCGTGCACAGGAGGAGGTTGGGGGTGGTCCGTGCCGTGGAGGAGGTTGTGGCGGGTCCATGCCGGGGAGGGGGATGGGGGGTCCGTGCCGGGGAGGAGGCAGGGGTCCGTGCCGGGAGGAGGTTTGGGGTGGTCCGTGCCGGGGAGGAGGATGGGGTGTCCGTGCCGGGGAGGAGGTTGGTGTCCGTGCCGGGGAGGAGGTTGTGGGGGGACCGTGCCGTGGAGGAGTTTGGGGGGTTCCGTGCCGGGGAGGGGGATGGGGGGACCGTGCCGGGGAGGAGGCTGTGGTCCGTGCCGGGGAGGAGGTTGTGGGGGGTCCGTGCCGTGGAGGAGGTTGGGTGGGGTCCGTGCCGGGGAGGGGGATGGTGGGTCCGTGCCAGGGAGGGAGATGGGGGGTCCGTGCCGGGGAGGAGTTTGGGGGGGTCCGTGCCGGGGAGGGGGATGGGGGGTCCGCCCGGGGAGGAGGATGGGGGGTCCGTGCTGGGGAGGAGGTTGGGGTCCGTGCCGGGGAGGAGGTTGTGGGGTGTCCATGCTGGGGAGGGGGATGGGGGGACCGTGCCGGGGAGGAGGCTGTGGTCCGTGCCGGGGAGGAGGTTGTGGGGGGTCCGTGCCGTGGAGGAGGTTGGGTGGGGTCCGTGCCGGGGAGGGGGATGGTGGGTCCGTGCCAGGGAGGGAGATGGGGGGTCCGTGCCGGGGAGGAGTTTGGGGGGGTCCGTGCCGGGGAGGGGGATGGGGGGTCCGCCCGGGGAGGAGGATGGGGGGTCCGTGCTGGGGAAGAGGTTGGGGTCCGTGCCGGGGAGGAGGTTGTGGGGTGTCCATGCTGGGGAGGGGGATGGGGGGTCCGTGCCGGGGAGGACGTTGGGGGGGGGGGTCCGTGCCGGGGAGGCGGTTGGGGGTGGGATCCGTGCCGTGGAGGAGATTGGGGGGGGTACGTGCCGGGGAGCGGGATGGGGGGTCCGTGCCGGGGAGGAGGTTGGGGGTGGGATCCGTGCCGTGGAGGAGATTGGGGGGGCCGTGCCGGCGAGCGGGATGGGGGGTCGGTGCCACGGAGGAGGTTGTGGGGGGGGTGTTCGTGCCGGGGAGGGGGATGGGGGGTCTGTGCCGGGGAGGAGGTTGGGGGGGGTCCGTGCCGTGGAGGAGGTTGGGGGGGGTCCGTGCCGGGGAGGGGGATGGGGGGTCCGTGCTGGGGATGAGGCAGGGGTCCGTGCCGGGTAGGAGGTTGGGGGGGGGTCCGTGCTGGGGAGGGGGCTGAGTGGTCCGTGCCGGGGAGAAGGTTTGGGTCCGTGCCGGGGAGGCGGTTGGGGGGGTCCGTGCCGTGGAGGAGGTTGGGGGGGGTCCGTGCCGGGGAGGGGGATGGGGGGTCCGTGCCGGGGAGGAGGTTGGGGTCCATGCAAGGGAGGAGGTTGGGGGTGGTCCATGCCGGGGAGGGGGATGGGGGGGTCCGTGCCGGGGAGGAGGTTGTGGGGGGTCCGTGCCGGGTTGGGGGATGGGGTTCCGTGCCGGGGAGGAGGTTGGGGTCCGTGCCGGGGAGGAGGTTGGGGGGGGGGTCCGTGCCGGGGAGGAGGCAGGGGTCCGTGCCGGGTAGGAGGTTGGGGGGGGTCCGTGCTGGGGAGGGGGCTGAGTGGACCGTGCCGGGGAGAAGGTTTGGGTCCGTGCCGGGGAGGCGGTTGGGGGGGGGGTCTGTGCCGTGGAGGAGATTGGGGGGGTCCGTGCCGGGGAGGGAAATGGGGGGGGTCCGTGCCGGGAAGGAGGTTGTGGGGGGTCCGTGCTGGGAGGGGGATGGGGGGTTCGTGCCGGGGAGGAGTTTGGGGTCCGTGCCGGGGACAAGCTTGGGGGGGGGGTACGTGCCGTGGAGGTGGTTGGTGGGGGTCCGTGCCGGGGAGGTGGATGGGGGGGTCCATGCTGGGGAGGAGGTGGGGGGGGGTCTGTGCCGGGGAGGAGGTTGGGGTCCGTGCTGGTGAGGAGGTTGGGGGGCGGGTCCGTGCCGGGGAGGGGGATGGGGGGTCCGTGCTGGGGAGGAGGTTGGGGGGGCGTCCGTGCCGGGGAGGGGGATGGGGTTCCGTGCCGGGGAGGAGGTTGGGGTCCGTGCCGGGGAGGAGATTGGGGGGGGTCCGTGCCGGGGAGGGGAATGGGGGTTCCGTGCCGGGGAGGAGGTTGGGGTCCGTGCCGGGGAGGAGGTTGGGGGGGGGGGGTCCGTGCCGGGGAGGGGGATGGGGGGTACGTGCCGGGGAGGAGGTTGGGTGGGGGGGTTCGTGCCGGGGAGGGGGATGGTGGGTCCGTGCCGGGGAGGAGGTTGGGGGGGTCCGTGCTGTGGAGGAGGTTGGGGGGGGTCCGTGCCGTGGAGGGGGATGGGGGGTCCGTGCCGGGGAGGAGGTTGGGGTCCATGCAAGGGAGGAGGTTGGGGGTGGTCCATGCCGGGGAGGGGGATGGGGGGTCCGTGCCGGGGAGGAGGTTGTGGGGGGTCCGTGCCGGGGAGGGGGATGGGGTTCCGTGCCGGGGAGGAGGTTGGGGTCCGTGCCGGGGAGGAGGTTGGGGGGGGGGGTCCGTGCCGGGGAGGGGAATGGGGGGTCCGTGCCGGGGAGGAGGTTGGGGTCCGTGCCGGGGAGGAGGTTGGGGGGGGGGGTCCGTGCCGGGGAGGGGGATGGGGGGTCCGTGCCGGGGAGGAGGTTGGGTGGGGGGGCTCGTGCCGGGGAGGGGGATGGTGGGTCCGTGCCGGGGAGGAGGTTGGGGGGGTCCGTGCCGTGGAGGAGGTTGGGGGGGGTCCGTGCCGGGGAGGGGGATGGGGGGTCCGTGCCGGGGAGGAGGTTGGGGTCCATGCAAGGGAGGATGTTGGGGGTGGTCCATGCCGGGGAGGGGGATGGGGGGTCCGTGCCGGGGAGGAGGTTGTGGCGGGTCCGTGCCGGGGAGGGGGATGGGGGGTCCGTGCCTGGGAGGAGGCAGGGGTCCGTGCCGGGGAGGAGGTTGAGGGGGGGTCCGTGCCGGGGAGGGGGATGGGGTTCCGTGCCGGGGAGTAGTTTGGGAGGGGGTCCGTGCCGGGGAGGGGGATGGGGGTCCGTGCCGGGGAGGAGGTTGGGGTCCGTGCCGGGGAGGAGGTTGTGGGGGGACCGTGCCGTGGAGGAGGTTGGGGGGGGTCCGTGCCGGGGAGGGGGATGGGGGGTCCGTGCCGGGGAGGAGGTTGGGGTCCGTGCCGGGGAGGAGGTTGGGGGGGGGCCCGTGCCGTGGAGGGGGATGGGGGATCCGTGCCGGGGAGGGAGATGGGGGGTCCGTGCCGGGGAGGAGGCAGGGGTCCGTGCCGGGGAGGAGGTTGGGGGGCTGTCCGTGCCGGGGAGGGGGATGGGGGGTCCGTGCCGGGGAGGAGTTTGGGGGGGGGTCCGTGCCGGGGAGGGGGGATGGGGGGTCCGTGCCTGGGAGGAGGCTGGGGTCCGTGCCGGGGAGGAGGTTGTGGGGGGTCCGTGCCGTGGAGGAGGTTGGGTGGGGACCGTGCCGGGGAGGGGGATGGGGGGTCCGTGTCGGGGAGGGGGTTGGGGGGTCCATGCCGGGGAGGAGTTTGGGGGGGTCCATGCCGGGGAGGGGGATGGGGGGGTCTGTGCCGGTGAGGAGGTCGGGGTCCGTGCCGGGGAGGAGGTTGTGGGGGTCCGTGCCGTGGAGGAGGTTGGGGGGGGTCCGTGCCGGGGAGGGGGATGGGGGGTCCGTGCCGTGGAGTAGGTTGGGGGGGGGTCCGTGCCGGGGAGGGGGATTGGGGGGTCCGTGCCGGGGAGGATGTTGGGGGGGTCTGTGCCGGGGAGGAGGATGGGGGGTCTGTGCCGGGGAGGAGGTTGGGGTCCGTGCCGGGGAGGAGGTTGGGGTCCATGCCGGGGAGGAGGTTGGGGGGGGGTACGTGCCGTGGAGGCGGTTGGTGGGGGTCCGTGCCGGGGAGGTGGATGGGGGGGTCCATGCTGGGGAGGAGGTTGGGGGGGGGTCCGTGCCGGGGAGGAGGTTGGGGGGGGTCCGTGCCGGGGAGGGGGATGGGGGGTCCGTGCCGGGGTGGAGGTTGGGGTCCATGCCGGGGAGGAGGTTGGGGTGGTCCATGCCGGGGAGAGGGATGGGGGTTCCGTGCCGGGGAGGAGGTTGTGGGGGGGTCCGTGCCGGGGAGGGGGATGGGGTTCCGTGCCGGGGAGGAGGTTGGAGTCCGTGCCGGGGAGGTGGTTGGGGGGGGGGGTCCGTGCAGGGGAGGGGAATGGGGGGGTCCGTGCCGGGGAGGAGGTTGGGGTCCGTGCCGGGGAGGAGGTTGGGGGGGGGTCCGTGCCGGGGAGGGGGATGGTGGGTCCGTGCCGGGGAGGAGGTTGGGGGGGGGGGTGTTCGTGCCGGGGAGGGGGATTGGGGGGGGATTCGTGCCGGGGAGGGGGATGTGGGGTCCGTGCACGGGAGGAGGTTGGGGGGGGTCCGTGCCGTGGAGGAGGTTCTGGGGGGGCCATGCCGGGGAGGAGGTTGGGGGGGGTCCGTGCCGGGGAGGGGGATGGGGTTCCGTGCCGGGGGAGTAGTTTGGGAGGGGGTCCGTGCCGGGGAGGGTGATGGGGGTCCGTGCCGGGGATGAGGTTGGGGTCCGTGCCGGGGACGAGGTTGTGGGGGGACCGTGCCGTGGAGGAGGTTGGGGGGGGTCCGTGCCGGGGAGGGGGATGGGGGGTCCGTCCCGGGGAGGAGGTTGGGGTCCGTGCCGGGGAGGATGTTGGGGGGGGGGCCCGTGCCGTGGAGGGGGATGGGGGGGTCCGTGCCGGGCAGGAGGTTGGGGGGGGTCCGTGCCGGGGAGGGGGGATGGGTGGTCCGTGCCGGGGAGGAGGTTGGGGGGGTCCGTGCCGGGGAGGGGGATGGGGGGGTCCCAGCCGGGGAGGAGGTTGGGGTCCCTGCCGGGGAGGAAGTTGGGGGGGGTCCGTGCTGGGGAGGGGGATGGGGGGTCCGTGCCGGGGAGGAGGTTGGGGTCCATGCCGGGGAGGCGGTTGGGGGGGGGTCCGTGCCGTGGAGGAGATTGGGGGGGGTCCGTGCCGGGGAGGAGGTTGGGGGGGTTCCGTGCCGGGGAGGAGGTTGGGGGGGTCCATACCGGGGAGGGGGATGGGGTTCCGTGCCGGGCAGGAGGTTGGGGTCCGTGCCGGGGGAGTAGGTTGGTGGGGGTCCGTGCCGGGGAGGGGAATGGGGGGGGGGGGGTTCCGTGCCGGGGAGGGGGTTGGGGGGACCGTGCCGGGGAGGAGGCTGGGGTCCGTGCCGGGGAGAAGGTTGTGGGGGGTCCGTGCCGTGGAGGAGGTTGGGTGGGGTCCGTGCCGGGGAGGGGGATGGTGGGTCCGTGCCAGGGAGGGGGATGGGGGGTCCGTGCCGGGGAGGAGTTTGGGGGCGTCCGTGCCGGGGAGGGGGATGGGGGGTCCGTGCCGGGGAGGAGGTTGGGGTCCGTGCCGGTGAGGAGGTTGTGGGGGTCCGTGCCGTGGAGGAGCTTGGGGGGGGTGTCCGTGCCGGGGAGGGGGATGGGTGGTCCGTGCCGGGGAGGAGGTTGTGGGGGGGGGTCTGTGCCGGGGATGATGATGGGGGGTCCGTGCCGGGGAGGAGTTTGGGGTCCATGCCGGGGAGGAGGTTGGGGTCCATGCAAGGGAGGAGGTTGGGGGTGGTCCATGCCGGGGAGGGGGATGGGGGGTCCGTGCCGGGGAGGAGGTTGTGGGGGGTCCGTGCCGGGGAGGAGGTTGGGGTCCGTGCCGGGGAGGAGGTTGGGGGGGGGGTCCGTGCCGGGGAGGAGGCAGGGGTCCGTGCCGGGTAGGAGGTTGGGGGGGGTCCGTGCTGGGGAGGGGGCTGAGTGGTCCGTGCCGGGGAGAAGGTTTGGGTCCGTGCCGGGGAGGCGGTTGGGGGTGGTCTGTGCCGGGGAGGGGAATGGGGGGGTCCGTGCCGGGGAGGAGGTTGTGGGGGGTCCGTGCTGGGGAGGGGGATGGGGGGTTCGTGCCGGGGAGGAGTTTGGGGTCCGTGCCGGGGACAAGCTTGGGGGGGGGTACCGTGCCGTGGAGGTGGTTGGTGGGGGTCCGTGCCGGGGAGGTGGATGGGGGGGTCCATGCTGGGGAGGAGGTGGGGGGGGTGTCTGTGCCGGGGAGGAGGTTGGGGTCCGTGCTGGTGAGGAGGTTGGGGGGCGGGTCCGTGCCGGGGAGGGGGGATGGGGGGTCCGTGCTGGGGAGGAGGTTTGGGGGCGTCCGTGCCGGGGAGGGGGATGGGGTTCCGTGCCGGGGAGGAGGTTGGGGTCCGTGCCGGGGAGGAGGTTGGGGGGGTCCGTGCCGGGGAGGGGAATGGGGGGTCCGTGCCGGGGAGGAGGTTGGGGTCCGTGCCGGGGAGGAGGTTGGGGGGGGGTCCGTGCCGGTGAGGGGGATGGGGGGTACCTGCCGGGGAGGAGGTTGGGTGGGGGGGTTCGTGCCGGGGAGGGGGATGGTGGGTTCCGTGCCGTGGAGGAGGTTGGGGGGGTCCGTGCCGTGGAGGAGGTTGGGGGGGGTCCGTGCCGGGTAGGGGGATGGGGGGTCCATGCAAGGGAGGAGGTTGGGGGTGGTCCATGCCGGGGAGGAGGTTGTGGGGGGTCCGTGCCGGGGAGGGGGATGGGGGTCCGTGCCGGGAGGAGGTTGGGGTCCATGCAAGGGAGGAGGTTGGGGGTGGTCCATGCCGGGGAGGGGGATGGGGGGTCCGTGCCGGGGAGGAGGTTGTGGGGGGTCCGTGCCGGGTGGGGGATGGGTTCGTGCCGGGGAGGAGGTTGGGGTCCGTGCCGGGGAGGTTGGGGGGGGTCCGTGCCGGGGAGGAGGCTCCGTGCCGGGTAGGAGGGGGGGTCCGTGCCGGTGCTGGAGGCTGGGGTCCGTGCTGGTGAGGCGTGCGGGGAGTGGGTCCGTGCGGGGGAGGGGGCTGCGTGCCGGGGAGGCGGTTGGGGGGGGTCTGTGCCGTGGAGGAGATTGGGGGGGGTCCGTGCCGGGGAGGGGGAATGGATGGGGGGGTCCGTGCCGGGGAGGAGGTTGTGGGGGGTCCGTGCTGGGGAGGGGGATGGGGGGTTCGTGCCGGGGAGGAGTTTGGGGTCCGTGCCGGGGGACAAGCTTGGGGGGGGGTACGTGCCGTGGAGGTGGTTGGTGGGGGGTCCGTGCCGGGGAGGTGGATGGGGGGGTCCATGCTGGGGAGGAGGTGGGGGGGGGTCTGTGCCGGGGAGGAGGTTGGGGTCCGTGCTGGTGAGGAGGTTGGGGGTCGGGTCCGTGCCGGGGAGGGGGATGGGGGGTCCGTGCTGGGGAGGAGGTTGGGGGGGCGTCCGTGCCGGGGAGGGGGATGGGTTCCGTGCCGGGGAGGAGGTTGGGGTCCGTGCGGGGAGGAGATTGGGGGGGGTCCGTGCCGGGGAGGGGAATGGGGGTTCCGTGCCGGGGAGGAGGTTGGGGTCCGTGACGGGGAGGAGGTTGGGGGGGGGGTCCGTGCCGGGGGAGGGGGATGGGGGGTACGTGCCGGGAGGAGGTTGGGTGGGGGGGTTCGTGCCGGGGAGGGGGATGGTGGGTCCGTGCCGGGGAGGAGGTTGGGGGGGTCCGTGCTGTGGAGGAGGTTGGGGGGGGTCCGTGCCGGGGAGGGGGATGGGGGGTCCGTGCGGGGAGGAGGTTGGGGTCCATGCAAGGGAGGAGGTTGGGGGTGGTCCATGCCGGGGAGGGGGATGGGGGGTCCGTGCCGGGGAGGAGGTTGTGGGGGGTCCGTGCCGGGGAGGGGGATGGGGTTCCGTGCCGGGGAGGAGGTTGGGGTCCGTGCCGGGGAGGAGGTTGGGGGGGGGGGGTCCGTGCCGGGGAGGGGAATGGGGGGTCCGTGCCGGGGAGGAGGTTGGGGGTCCGTGCCGGGGAGGAGGTTGGGGGGGGGGGGTCCGTGCCGGGGAGGGGGATGGGGGGTACGTTGCCGGGGAGGAGGTTGGGTGGGGGGGCTCGTGCCGGGGAGGGGGGATGGTGGGTCCGTGCCGGGGAGGCAGGTTGGGGGGGGTCCGTGCCGTGGAGGAGGTTGGGGGGGGTCCGTGCCGGGGAGGGGGATGGGGGGTCCGTGCCGGGGAGGAGGTTGGGGTCCATGCAAGGGAGGATGTTGGGGGTGGTCCATGCCGGGGAGGGGGATGGGGGGTCCGTGCCGGGGAGGAGGTTGTGGCGGGTCCGTGCCGGGGAGGGGGATGGGGGGGTCCGTGCCTGGGAGGAGGCAGGGGTCCGTGCCGGGGAGGAGGTTGAGGGGGGGTCCGTGCCGGGGAGGGGGATGGGGTTCCGTGCCGGGGAGTAGTTTGGGAGGGGGTCCGTGCCGGGGAGGGGGATGGGGGTCCGTGCCGGGGAGGAGGGTTGGGGTCCGTGCCGGGGAGGAGGTTGTGGGGGGGACCGTGCCGTGGAGGAGGTTGGGGGGGGGTCCGTGCCGGGGAGGGGGATGGGGGGTCCGTGCCGGGGAGGAGGTTGGGGTCCGTGCCGGGGAGGAGGTTGGGGGGGGGCCCGTGCCGTGGAGGGGGATGGGGGATCCGTGCCGGGGAGGGAGATGGGGGGTCCGTGCCGGGGAGGAGGGCAGGGGTCCGTGCCGGGGAGGAGGTTGGGGGGCTGTCCGTGCCGGGGATGGGGATGGGGGGTCCGTGCCGGGGAGGAGTTTGGGGGGGGGGTCCGTGCCGGGAGGGGGATGGGGGGTCCGTGCCTGGGAGGAGGCTGGGGGTCCGTGCCGGGGAGGAGGTTGTGGGGGGTCCGTGCCGTGGAGGAGGTTGGGTGGGGACCGTGCCGGGGAGGGGGATGGGGGGTCCGTGTCGGGGAGGGGGATGGGGGGTCCATGCCGGGGAGGAGTTTGGGGGGGTCCATGCCGGGGAGGGGGATGGGGGGTCTGTGCCGGTGAGGAGGTCGGGGTCCGTGCCGGGGAGGAGGGTTGTGGGGGTCCGTGCCGTGGAGGAGGTTGGGGGGGGTCCGTGCCGGGGAGGGGATGGGGGGTCCGTGCCGTGGAGTAGGTTGGGGGGGGGGTCCGTGCCGGGGAGGGGGATTGGGGGGTCCGTGCCGGGGAGGATGTTGGGGGGGTCTGTGCCGGGGAGGAGGATGGGGGGTCTGTGCCGGGGAGGAGGTTGGGGTCCGTGCCGGGGAGGAGGTTGGGGTCCATGCCGGGGAGGAGGTTGGGGGGGGGTACGTGCCGTGGAGGCGGTTGGTGGGGGTCCGTGCCGGGGGAGGTGGATGGGGGGGGTCCATGCTGGGGAGGAGGTTGGGGGGGGGGTCCGTGCCGGGGAGGAGGTTGGGGGGGGTCCGTGCCGGGGAGGGGGATGGGGGGGTCCGTGCCCGGGGAGGAGGTTGGGGTCCATGCCGGGGAGGAGGTTGGGGGTGGTCCATGCCGGGGAGAGGGATGGGGTTCCGTGCCGGGGAGGAGGTTGTGGGGGGTCCGTGCCGGGGAGGGGGATGGGGTTCCGTGCCGGGGAGGAGGTTGGGGTCCGTGCCGGGGAGGTGGTTGGGGGGGGGGGTCCGTGCAGGGGAGGGGAATGGGGGGGTCCGTGCCGGGGAGGAGGTTGGGGTCCGTGCCGGGGAGGAGGTGGGGGGGGGGTCCGTGCCGGGGAGGGGGATGGTGGGTCCGTGCCGGGGAGGAGGTTGGGGGGGGGGGTGTTCGTGCCGGGGAGGGGGATTGGGGGGGGATTCGTGCCGGGGAGGGGGATGTGGGGTCCGTGCACGGGAGGAGGTTGGGGGGGGGTCCGTGCCGTGGAGGAGGTTCTGGGGGGGCCATGCCGGGGAGGAGGTTGGGGGGGGGTCCGTGCCGGGGAGGGGGATGGGGTTCCGTGCCGGGGAGTAGTTTGGGAGGGGGTCCGTGCCGGGGAGGGTGATGGGGGTCCGTGCCGGGGATGAGGTTGGGGGTCCGTGCCGGGGACGAGGTTGTGGGGGGACCGTGCCGTGGAGGAGGTTGGGGGGGGGTCCGTGCCGGGGAGGGGGATGGGGGGTCCGTCCCGGGGAGGAGGTTGGGGTCCGTGCCGGGGAGGATGTTGGGGGGGGGGCCCGTGCCGTGGAGGGGGATGGGGGGGTCCGTGCCGGGCAGGAGGTTGGGGGGGGTCCGTGCCGGGGAGGGGGATGGGTGGTCCGTGCCGGGGAGGAGGTTGGGGGGGTCCGTGCCGGGGAGGGGGGATGGGGGGTCCCAGCCGGGGAGGAGGTTGGGGTCCCTGCCGGGGAGGAAGTTGGGGGGGGGGTCCGTGCTGGGGAGGGGGATGGGGGGTCCGTGCCGGGGAGGAGGTTGGGGGTCCGTGCCGGGGAGGCGGTTGGGGGGGGTCCGTGCCGTGGAGGAGATTGGGGGGGTCCGTGCCGGGGAGGAGGTTGGGGGGGGTTCCGTGCCGGGGAGGAGGTTGGGGGGGTCC